>NC_091825.1:144258945-144288945 GCF_038994185.2 Dermacentor albipictus | reverse complement strand
ATCGTGCGGCTGCGTTATGACCTGTGTATCCACAAGTGGGTACCGTTGGCGTAAAGCAAAATGTCTGTTCGAAAGCCACATGACTGTTTGAGGAAATATATAGTCCTCCTACTTCGAAACAACAGCTGCAGAGATGACAGTGCTGGTGTGGCGGAATATCGGCACTAGCGAAGGGATTAATATCGGAATAACTTTTGTTCGTACAATCTTGTCGCCCGAGGTTACGCATGAGAACTCGGACACAATGCGTCTAACAAGGGTATCCATTGAGGATAGAAGAAATTTTCACGATAAAAGGATCTTCTAGATCGCGGACCCTTTGGCATAGCCATCACAACTCACTCCGAGTATGTGACGTCTGCACGACTGTCTTCAAAACGCGGCGGTGAAACAGTCGTATCCATATTGATTAAATCAGGTAAGCGATATGTATCTTCTACCATTCTTGTATACATATTAAACTTATTTTTCTTCCTCAAACCTTCCCTAACTACCTTATACCGATACCTCTGTATCTGTTGCATCGCATTCTATCTCGTGTAATCATACGCAACTGCAGTGCAAAGCATGCAAGTATCAACGCTACGCGTTAACGCATCTCACATTGCAAGACAAATGGCATGAGACGGCATTAATGATGGTGATAATGATTTATTGAAGGCTTCCTCAAAACGCGGCGGTGATATAGCTATCTGTCCAGCTTGATTCAATCAGGTACATATGTTTCTTCTAGCATTCTTGTTACATCGTCTTAAATTTCTTTTTCTTCCTCATTTGGGTAGCAGTAGTTGCGTCTTTGTGCAAGTACTGATCCTTGTGGTGCTTTGTCCAGGTGGCGAATCTATTCTGCATGGTCCACTGGGCAGCACTGTTAGGCTGCTGCTGTATCCACCTCTCGTGCGCATCTTCCAACTATGTCACTGAACTTTAGCTACTGCGTTTGCCATCTACCGGACTAGAAGCTCTTCAAAAAGGCCATCACTTCCCGTTACTCATCATTTCGGCCACAGTGGTTGCGGCTATTCTTTGTGTTGCTCCGTCCAGGTTCGTTGCTTTTTTTTTTGTGCGCTCTATTCCGTATTGCGTTCTTGCCCACATGCACTGCTGCCCCTATCTTGTGTTTACTTATTGCATTGCAAAACTTGAGCATGCCGACTTGTGCTGAACTAGCAAAGGAATTACAGGCTCTTCGTGAGGAGGTTTCCTAACTGAAAACTATCCTAGTTATGTTTAATGACATCTGTGAATCTGTGAAAATGAAATTTAAGCACTGACGAAAGAAAACAAGGTCTTGAGAGATGAAAATAAGAAATTTAGTGAAGGAAGTGTGATCTCGAACAATATTCGCGACTCAAAAATGTTTAGCTGAAAGGCATCCCCGAGTCAAAAGGCGAAGACTGCGTGGCATTCGTCCAAGCTATTGGTGAGAAGATTGGTTGCCCAATGGCCAATACAGATATAGACACTGCACACCAGGAGCCCGCGAGAAATGGAAGCCACATTATTGCGCAATTCTGTTCGCGAGACAAGAAAGTTGAATTCACTAAATAAGGCAAGAAAGGCGCGGCTGTCTACGGCGGGCATTGGGTTTGCCCAGCGCACAGGCCCCAAACCTGTGTATGCGAACGATCACCTCACGCCGGAGTGAAAACGCCTTTTTGCGCAGGTACTTGCGCTTAAGAGCACACCAGTGCAAGCACTTCTGGACCGATAATCGCACAATCAAAGCCAGGATGACCGATGACAGCCGCCTGTTTCGAATTGCATGTGCATAAGACCTTGGTATCTTCCACTAGATAAGCTCTCGTTTCTCATTTTAAAGCGAGTTTAATCACCATGGCTATTTACACGTGCCAATAAACGACAGATTTGTTGCACGAAAAGTCATCATCATTATCGCTTTTAGACCTAAACATCCGCAGTCTTAGAAAAAACCATGATGATCTCGTTGCGTTCCTTTCTTCAATTGATCATTCATTCTCGGAAATCAACAGAACTATAGAGGAACACTGCAGAGCCCTCTCTAAACAGCAATGGGATGAGCTGATTAATTCAGTCGATGGGCAGATGAGCAACGGAGGCACCTGGAACCTCCTAAAGCATCTCTTCGACGAGACGAATACTAAAATCAACCAACGCAACAACACACTGGCGCGCACTCTACGCACAGCCAAGCGAGAATATTCGAGCAAGGAAATTTTATCCAAACGCGTGAAGAAGTACCTATCAGTCGCATCGGTCCCTACACCACCTTCCCCTGACTACGAAAGCTCCGAGAACCCTGAGCTCGACGCAGAATTCGGGATTGAAGAGATCAGGCAGGCGCTCCACGCCCTCAACGGCAGATCGGCTGCGGGTCCGGGCAAGATCACAAATAAATCTCTACTCAACCTGGACGAGAAATCTATCGAATACCCAGCGGACATCATTAACCAAGCATGGAGCAGTGGTAAAGTCCCGGAAATGTGGAGATCGGCCAACACCATTCTCATCCCTAAGCCAGGCAAGCCGCCCAGCTTCGATAACCTCCGCCCAATTTCGCTCACACCGTGCGTGGGGAAGGTTGCTGAGCACGCAGTTCTAAACAGGCTTTCACGCTACCTGGAAGACCACGACATTTACCGGCACAGCATGATTGGCTTCATGGTCGGACTCTCGACGCAGGACGCGACGAAGCTCATCAAGCATCACATTATTGACGGTAATACGCGGAACACGAGAGCCATGCTAGGTCTAGATCTAGAAAAGGCCTTTGATAACATTCTTCACTCGTCCGTTTCAAACACAATCTCGAGCCTTAACCTGGGGGAGCGCTTTCATTCCAAAACGAGATCTTTCCTGTCAGACAGAGAAGTCACCCTTAAGATCGGGGACCTGACTTCAGACATGATCAAGCTGGGGTCTAAGAGGACGCCACAAGGGGCAGTCATATCCCCAACCCTCTTTAACCTCGTCATGATTGGTCTATCCAGGAAGCTCTCTGCTATCGACGGTATCACGAGGTCCCAGGCTCGATTTCGGGCCGCAGTTGCCGCATTTCAATGAGGTGGCGAAATGCAGAAAAACGCTCGTCTATACTTCGGTTTAGGAGCATGTTAACAAAACTCAGGCGGTGAATATTAATCTGGTGCCCCCCACTACGGCGTTCCTGGCCACCGACTGTGCTGTTTGGAGACAGTAAGCCCCGCAATTTACTTAGGCTGGAGCCACCGTTCCGATAGTGTGCTTAGGATTGTAGTTGTACACAATGACTACGCCATATTAGGCATCGCCGCAGTGAAACGAAACATTTCAACTTTTCTTTTTTCGTCTTGCTCCTTACGTACTACGGCATTAATCTGTGGATTTACAATTCAGTTGTGTTTCGTGCCGTAAGCAAATAGAAGCGTGGACAGCAGGAAAGGAAGCAGTAACATGAGCTATGTTTTGCTTAGTGCAGTCACTTGCCTGTTTGCGCGTTGCAGGCTAGCAGAAGCAGCGGCCGCGTCTCTATGTCAGGTGCAAGTTTCAGGGAACAGCGCCCGATCGCCACCGAAAGAGTTGACCTTGCCCGCCTATACCAAGTGCTGTAGGCTGCTTTGGCACTTGCAGCTGCGTGAAACTATTTTCCTTTCTACCTGGTGAAGGACACGCTCCTTTTACTGCAAGCGACTTGATAAGACACTGTTGTACCAGGATGGTAAAGTTATGACGTCACCAAGAAAGCACGTAAAAACACCACACGCGATATTCGGAGGGTGTGGAGTGGGAATACTTCTTTACATCTTATGCCTCATCTGCAAGAAAAGGCAAACAAAGAACAGGATTACAGCTTTAATTTCTGCACAAGCCCTCTTCGAATAAGGCTTAAAGTGCGCTAATGAGTCACTAAAGCGAAGAACTATTATCTTTGCTTTAGGACTCTCTTCTTTCGATCTCCAGTGAAAGATGGCTTGTTACGACAATGAAAAAAAATATAAAGAAGTTTATTATCCTAACGCAAAAGCACATGCACCAAAAGAAGAAACCAACGTTGCGCGTTTGAACGTAGTTTCGCACAACGTGCCTACGTGACGTCCCATATTTCTCAGTATTTTCCCGTGTGTGGGTATCCTTTGCACATGCAGAGAAACTCTGCATTAGATCCCAGACTAAATTTTGTGCACTTAAAATCGCAATCTGTTTCTTGCTCTTGAGCAAGCAACAGGCCCTGTTTAAAACGCATTAACGCCCAGTGCCGCGAATTTGCGACGTGCCGAATGGTCGCCTACAGACGGCGCCCGTGGTGAAAAATTTGGATCGCCATCTTCAGGACAATCACCTGAACGACAAGCGAGCGCGCAACGAGACAACTGGCACATGCAAGTTCCCGTTTCTTATGTGCTGCCTCCTGATTAAAGAGATGAGACAAAATAAACTTGGTTTTGTGTTCTCGCGCATCTCAACATTTCTCTTAAAGCGAAGCTGTTAGCCTCTAGGTGATCGGAAGTTTTCGTGTCTGTCCATGAAAAAACACTTATCAACATCAGCAACGGATCATACCCTTCTTAGCAAGCAAAATATGCAATGGCTCATACCCCCGTCAGGCAAAGGCTACAAGCACTCAACAAAGTAAAGCGAACAGTGCATACATTCATTGGAATCACGCATACAACGTAACGAACAGCATGCGTTTCAATAAAGAACAAGCTCAAACAAGCACCTATCATCATCAGCAACAGCTCATACCCCCATAAGCAAGCAAAATGCAATGTCTCATACCCCCGTCAGGCAAAGACTACATGCACTCAGCAAAGTAAAGCTAACGGTGTCTACATTCATTGGAATCACGCATACAACGTACAGAACAGCGTACGTTTCAATAAATAACAAGCTGATAACCAGCACCTGTCATCATCAGCAACGGCTCATACCCCCTTAAGCAAGCAAAATGCTATGGCTCCCCCAGCCCCCCCTCGTTATGCAGAGGGTACAAGTAGTCAGCAAAGTGAAGCGAATAGTGCATATATTCATCGGAATCACGCATACAACGTAACGAACAGCGTACGTTTCAATAAAAAACAAGCTCAAACAAGCACCTATCATCATCAGGAACGACTCATACTCCCGTAAGCAAGCAAAAACGCAATGGCTCATACCCCCGTAAGGCAGAGGCTACAATCGCTCAGCAAGGTGAAGCGAACAGTGCATACATTCGTTGAAACCACCCAAACAACACACAGAACAGAGTGAGTTTCAATAAAGAGCAAGCTCAAAACAAGCATCTGCACCATGAATAAAACACGGCATATCACCCTCAGCAGTTGTAGTAGTGGTTTTGCAATAGCTTTGCTGGACATACACTTTCGCAGGGCCGGGATGGCGAGTCAATTTTTTTCATAACATGGACGCGATTTAGTGGCGCTGGTGAATCGAGATGCGCAGGCAGATTGCAATTTACTATGTTGTCGGGACGCTGGTGGAGCTTTTAATTCCTAATTTCACGGTTTCTGCTGCCGTGCAACACTGACTGTGCGACTGTGCGTGACACTCGTGTGCTTTATGTTTATGAGTGGGTGCATGGCTTGGAATACGGTTTGAACTAAATGCAGAATGTTGCGTTCATTGCATCTAGTGGATGCACGTTCTTTTGATGAGTCAAGTCAGCTGAGGGCACGTCTTCCACTGGAACAGGACAGTGGTAAAAGGTGTCTCGGCGACGATGTCGAGGTCAATGCATACAACTTTCGAGACACAATGTCTCCAATAATCGACATGATCAGCGACACGAAAACTGGAGTTCCTCCGAAAGCATCCCTCTCAGCAATAGAAAAGGTGTGTTGAGGCCACAACAACAAATGATAGAGTGGACGAAGACACGCTGCATTGATGCTGCAAGGACAAGGATGTGTTGTTGCGGCGCAAAGTTACGTCCCGAACCCAGCACCATATGGTAGAATGGCTGAGGAAATCAGACCCTCGGAGGTTGGAAAATCGAATACCAGCAGGTTTACTGGCACTTGAACAAAACTTATTTACATAGTTGAATAGATTTTTAAAAAATAAAAAAAGTAAAGTGTTTAACAGCGAGCGTCTGGATGAGCCTCGTTTCCACGGCGCAGAGCAGCTTGCTTTCTCTCCGCAACGTCATTGCAGCACCTCTGTTCAAACCCTCCCTCCTTGCGGTCGCCAATCACACACAGGTTACAACCCATCAGGAAGACAGCCAACCAAGAAACACTAACAACACTGTCCCAGACGGAATATCGGACCAACGACCCCACCAAGTTCCAGCGGGCGCAAAGTCCGAGAGAGGGTCTGGCCGTGGAAATGGGAGATCTTTTACTCGCAACTGGTCTTCTCCGCTGCTTCTCATTATAGGGCAGGTACCAGATCGTTGCGGCTTTCTCCGGGAAGCGTCCATGAGCCTTTCACATCTTCTCTGCCTGCCCGGGAGTAGCAACTCTTTCTTCCCTTTATGGCGCTTTTTCTCTGACGAGGGGAGCTCGTTACGAGAAAATTAACAGCGCCAAGCATCGCGTGGGAACTGTCTACTCTTGCCTCTTGTCTACTCTTGTCTACTGTCTACTCTTGTCTGCTCTATTCTACTCTTGCGCGTGGCAAACAGCAGGTTGTCTACTGCAGTCATAACAGTGCCTGAAACTGAGAGCGTGGAGACTCCGAGTGAACATTCCAGATATCTTTTTTTTTTCTTTTCTTCATTAACCTTCATTTTTTTTGAAGGAGCGCGTCCTAAATTAGGGAAATGAAACTGCTCTAAAAATACAGCGAAATTAAGAAAATCATCATCCATGAAAACATTCCTATAGTGGCAAACAGGCGCGGATATTGCTGTACGTTCGCTTCACTACCAGGGGAACGCCTGTATATGGATAGAGAGCCGACCATCGTAATAGAACGAAATTCAAGAAATATTCAGTTCGTTCGCGTGGACACGGTACTTCCTCGCCATGGAGAAAATTTCAGTGGCAAATTACGCTAATCCTCCTTCGGAGTAGAGCGCATCGAGGTACCCTACTTTAGTGGACCGCATCTAAATGAAGGAATGTAGTCTGTGAACGGAAGTCCTTGGCTGTAAAAAGCTGTACGGTGAAACCGACTTACAAAGTTTTGCATTGTCATTTTCGACGCCTTACCGAAACAGGGCGCATTTTTGAAGTTGCAGGGATCGAGGAAGTGCGAGCACAAAACCTTCCCGAGAATTATTCGGAAAATTTCATATCCTAGGCGCCACACTTGGCCACCAAGAATGAATCTATTGTTGTCATTCAATGTCCTTTATCACAGCCGAACCCTCGCAGAATAAACCGTTGTTAAGGCGAAACTGTTAGATGGCTACAAAACTTTGTTCGGTTAGTGGGTGGTTTAGGGTATTTTGGTTGGAAAGTAACTTTCTCGCGAATGCGAAGGGAATTCTTGCAAACTGCTAAGTACAAATAGTTAGTATTTGCTGTTGCCTACTTCTTTCTTTATTTAATACTGCAAACCTTGTACAGGTCCAAGCAGGGTGGGTGGGTTAAATGGCAACAAAACAATAATTACAAAGTTAAAAAGCATCAAAGTGTGGCGAAAGGCAATAAAGAACCATTCCAGTCGGTTACAGTGCAAGGAAAAAATAAAAACTTGAATAAATCTGTTCGCGCAAAATAGGGCGTCAGGGAATTAGGATGATGATGGCGTGTATGCCTCGACGTTAAAAGCGACAGATATGGAGAAGGGTTAATAGCTAGACCTTTATTCCAAAGCAAGAAAAGAAATTGCAAACGTAAATTTTTTCTTCGTTGTTCAAGACATTGGATACCGTTCACCTGCATACAGGAGACATTGGATACCGTTCACCTGGTGAGTCATACGCGGAAACTTTAGAGTAAATAAACCTTACAGCTTTTCTGTGTACCTTTTCCAGGCCGGTGATACCGTGTTTATTAAATAGGTCCCAGACAACGCACGCATATTCAAGTTTCGGTCCAACTAATGAATGGTAAGCAAGTAATCTTAAACTATGTGGAGAATTTCTAAGCTTATGTCTTAAGTATGGTTTACGGAATGCGGAAGAGCAGATGTTATCTATATGTAAATTCCATGATAAAATATTAGTAAGTGTGACACCCAAATACTTATATTTAGTCTCTTCCAGCAATGGTGACGAACCTAGCCTGTAGTTAAAAGAAAGTTCCTACAGTAGCATTACATATTTTACTGCTATAAAGACTACAGTCATACTTGTGCTGTATTCTTGAACTTACAAAAACGCTAACAGCAATTTGGAGCGTGATAACTGAGATGAGAGGTCAGTGAGGTTCTGTAGAACGTAACACGAAAAAACCAGGCTTAAACAGGTTTTGTCGAAAAGTAAGGCTTTGGGTAAAGTAGAAGATTACTGTACCTTTTGCCTATGTTTTGTTTAAATATTCACTTTATGCTGTTTTGCTCTGTAATTTGTTTTCTCTTGTGAACATATCTGTAAACCAAGTGAACCGTTCCCCAGGCCCTTTCGCAGCACCGCCTGAGGTTATCGAAGGACGCTATCCTTCGCAATGAATTATAACAGCGCAGGATGTATCTATCCACGTCGGAACCGCAGATGCAGGGAAGCTGCAGCCGCCCAATCTACCGACATTCAAATGGAAATAATTTTGACGAGATCAGCGCTACATGCACTAAGATGAAGCAATCGTATTAGGTCTATCGACATGCGGAGGAAAAAAGATGAAACACTTGCAGCCGACTTTCCTAGTTATGCACTAAGTAGTAATTAAGTATTGTTGCTAGCAGAGTGTACAGCAATGATGTCGGATATCGACAATTGCCTTAATTGTTTGTGACTGTATTTGCGAGCTTTTTTTTTACGTACGAACGAGAAAAATTAACATTGTTTTTACCAAAGCCGTGTCAATCCCGTGCGCGTTTTCGCAAAATTACAGATTTCATCGTTATCATCATTATCATCCCTCCCCCTTCTTCACTGACGCCCCCCTCTCTCTCCCTCTCTTGGAAAAAGCTGGATGCACCACTGGAGAAATAAAGTTCATCGAACCGTTTCCAACCGCAGGCGTCAGGATGAGACCCGGGCACCAGCCACTTGCAAAATACACGCGCCAGGGCTGAAAGTACCTAACTGTAATAAATGCACGATTTTCACGTGCTTCAAGGCCAATCTAACTATTTGCCTCGATGAACACAAGCATTCTACCTTCAATCTTCAGCTCTTTAGCCTGCAAGAGCCAATAACTTTCCTCAAGAAAAAAAAAACCTTTCACAAGACAAACCCAACAGCGTTTTAAATTAAAGCCCAGCTGCATAAATTTTCTACATTGGCCGACGAAAGACCGCATGCCCAGGGTCGCGATTTAGCTTTCATACCAACATTGATAACTACAGCAGCGCAATGAAATTTTGCACGGCGTAACTCGAAAGCTACAGTACTTTTGTTGCTTATAATCAAGTTAACCAGATGTCCCGATTTACGCGGGATGCATCCCGCTTTTACCTCCGTGGTCCCGCTGTCCCACAGGCTATATATGTGCGGGACGGTGTTTCGCACCGCTTTGGCCATTCGGGAGCCTGAGTTCTCCGGAAATGCCTTTCTCGGCTGTGCTCGCACCACCTTCAAAAAAGACTCAAGAGGCAGGCGGCAAAGCGAAACACTGCCGGAAGCGAGGCACAGAACGGACCACCACTTAACGCTAGCAAATTTTCTCGATCTAACTACAAGGACTTCTTATTGCGTTGGTTCACGAGTGGTAGCCAAGCGGACGTGCAATGGTCATGCATCTTAATGTCGTCTTGCTTGTCACGCACGTTTTGTTGACAGCACGTGGAACAGTGCCGAAGCGCAAGTAACAATTTACTGGAGAGGTTCGAAAAGAGTTTTCCGTCAGACAAAAGAAATTTGCAACAAATGTTGAAATTTGTTTACATATCGCCAACTACTCTTTTCCTCATCCTGCTTTGGCGTCCTAGGTATCTGGTCGCATTAGCTATGATGTGTCTCTCCATTCTTTGCATGTGTAATACATTTACTGTAGTCCGTTTTATGTTATTTGTGTTTCTTTTTTTCTTCAGATCTATATATCCTCTATTTTCGTTGCTTATAACACCATTCTGACGTATTAATAATAGTGTTTTTTGCTATTACATATCTGTTCATACATCGCATTGATTATTGCAATGAATGAATAGAATTTATTGATAGGAAAGACAGAGAGGTCGACCTGAGCTAGCGCGCTCTAGTCTGCTACTCTGTACTGGGGAAGAGGGAAGGGGGGTGAAAGTATTGGGATGGATGATGATGATAAAAGAAGTGGTGAGTGCTTATTTACATGAGACAGTTGCCTCGCTAGAGCCGCTCGTCGAGCTTGGTGTCCTGCAGGAACTTCAACAATACTTTTGTGGCACGCATTGAAATTGCAGTGTCAGGCCATGGGCCGAGAATAGCTTCCTCCGACAATAGTTGTCTGCCAACGCTGGCTAGGAAACTGTCTAACGTCCTTCGCTCCAGCATATATGCTGGGCAGTCGCACAGTACGTGTTGCAGTGTTTCGGGCATCTGGCAGTGTACACAATCGATTGGCCGATGAGGTGTGCGTAGCGACGGGTGAAAGCAACGCCGAGCCGAATCCTGTGTAGCAATGATGTTTTGCTCCGTGTAAGCTTCGGGGGCAAACAGAATTTACTGTCTGGGTCAATCATACGTAGACGTCTGTGAATGTTATCAGAGTGGGCTCTGTAAGCCTTTGTAAGGTCCTGCATGAGTGCCTTGATCATGGAGTTGGTGTCAGGTCGCGAATAGGCAATCCGTACTTCATCAGAGGAAGGGGAGGCCGATCTTGCCTCACTGTCAGCGAGTTCATTACCAAAAACACCACAATGGCTAGGCACCCATTGAAAGGTGATCACGTGGCCACTTAACTCGGCACTGTGATAAAGTTCGACGATTTCCAGCACGAGCAGACAGTATGGTCCTTTGTTTAAAAAGTATTTTAGCGCCTGTAGCGCTGATTTGGCATCGCACAATATTGTCCATTTATGGGGTGTCTGCGTTCTCATAAAACGGACAGCCTCCCGTATTCCCGCAAGTTCCGCTGCCGTAGATGTCGATTTGTGGTGTAATCGAAATCGTTGAGTAATTCCAAGTTGTGGGATGACAAATGCGGCCGTTGTGGCAGATGGCGTGACCGAACCATCGGTATATACTTCTACAGTCCCACTATATAAAGTAAATATATGGGACAAGGTGAGCTGCTTCAAGCCAATGGAGGAAACGTGAGATTTCTTCCTGATTCCGGGCATCTGAAGCCTCACTAGTGGTCTTGGCAATGTCCATGGAGGTGTCGCGGGGATGTTGGTTATCCGGAATCTTGCAGGTACAATGCTTGCGTGTCATGCAATAGCTTTAGAAAAAGCAGTCAAGGTTGATGCTTGGAAGCGTTGACAGTGGATGGCGTGAGTGTCTGGTTAGCAGTCGAAGATAAGTTCGCACAGGTTCACAAGACCTGTATATGTCGATAGGACAAGCCCGTGCTTCCGCTATTGTGCCCTTAGTTGACGTGCAGCGTGGCAAGCCAAGACATATCCGTAGTGCTTGAGCCTGAAGGCTCTCCAGCGTGCGTATACAAGATTGCAATATTACAAGATTATTGCAATATTTTTTACTATGAGCCTGACCTGCTTGGAATGTGTTGTTGCCGGCAGCACGCACTAAATAAATGAATGACTATGTTCTAAACATTTAGTTTGAGTGCAGAATAAATCCGGTATCAAGGGGTTAACAAACAATGGAGAGCGAGGAGGAAACATGCACAAGGAAGCAACAGACACACGACAGGGGGGCTACATGCGTGCCTGTCTCTCTTTACGATCGTTTCTGCGTCCGGTGCTGCAATTTTGCATCCGGTGCTGGCTGGACCCATGGCTAGCATACAAGGTCAGGGGTGCTTGTGCTATGGCAAACGCCGCACACTTAAAGCTCTTCTCGCATCCCCCACCCCCTTTATACATGAACGAGAGCTCAAACTACGCCTGCGATGAGACAAATCGTACTTGAAAACTTTAGATCAACACTAATGACTCGGTGAGCACCAAAATATCTTACACGAGATGGATGTTCAACAGCGACAATATGCATGAACGCTTATTTCATGTAGTTTACATGTCATCTGTCGCAGCAGTCACCATTTTTACTAGCCACAAAGAAGTGACCAAACAAGACTGTCCCTCGTTCGTTCGTTCGTTCGATCGGGCCACTCACTTACTTTGACAATCATGTTCAGTGATTCCTGCGCATTTTATTTATTTATTTATTTATTTATTTATTTATTTATTTATTTATTTATTTATTTATTTATTTATTTATCTGCTTGCGTATTTAATAAAATAATAGGGTCTTACGTGCCAAAGCCACAATCTGATTGTGAGGCCCGCCGCAGTGGGGGACTCCGGAATAATTTGGAGCACCGGGGTTTCCTTAACGTGCACCTAAGTCTTAGTACACAGGTGTTTTCGCATTGCGCCCCCACCGAAATGCGGCCACCGTGGCCGGGATTTGATCTCGCGACCTCGTGCTCAGCAGCTTGACACCATAGCCACTAAGCAACCACGGCGGATCTTGCGTATTTATGAATTGCATAAAAAATAAGCATAGCTGCACCCTTCGTATTTAGTTTTACAGCATTTTTTTAATCGTTTCCCATATATTTCAACATCTATGTTAACAGAAGGGTTCCAAATTGAACTTGCTGGTAGATCGTTGGTAAATTGGGGACTGCAGTCTTCCTGCTGAGACGAAGAAGAAGTGCACGGAGCAGACACGTCTCTCACATCGGCTCCGTCTTTTTCGATGTTCCGCTGGCCAATTTTTCGAGGTACGACGATTTCAAGCACATCATCAGATTCGTGAAGTTGCCCAGACTCGACTGATACGAAGTTTCGAGGCGGGAACCAATTTTTGACAATTTTATTGGACTTTCTCTGTTCACCCCACTACGTGCGGAGCTAACCCTAGCGAGGAGCAGGGCCCATTAGGCCTTGCCGGCCTACGCGCCAGGGGGACATGACAGACTCCCGTATGGAAGACGAAGAGGACAACAACGAGGAAGATTTCGGTTGGCAAGTGGCTACCGGACGACGATCCCGTGCTGGAAAGAAGAGCAGCAACGCGGCGAACGCGACGCCAAGTACCTCGCAAGCGTCCGGCGGCAGCAAGGGACCCGCCACCAACACCGGCTCGATCAAGTACCGTATAGTAAAGGCCTCAAGGATGCCCCAACTGCCCGAGGAGCATCGGAAAATTATAATCAGGCCACGAGGAGGACTAAATTTGAGCAAAGTAAGTACCACCGCTATTGGAACTGCAGTGATCGAGGCTTCAGGCCTAACGGCAGAGCAAGCAAGTGAAGACATGGTGTGCCCCAACTTCACGCAAAATATCGTGGTGGTGAGCACTCCTGAACCAGAACATGCGGCAAGGTACGTGAGAATGAAGTCCTTCAAAATCGTGGAAACGGAGTACGAGGTCAATGCGTACGAGACGGCCCCGCACGCCACGTGCAAAGGGGTGATTAGACAAGTCGACATCAGGGACTCCCAGTCTACTATCACAAGGAATATCGTGCATGAGCGCAACCCGCTCGCTTTGGCCGCCAAGCGCATCAAGACGTCAGGCTCAGTCATCGTCCTCTTCGATGGACTGAAAGTGCCAAACTTTGTGCGCTACGGGCCGACCTTGTTGAGATGTTATCTCTACAGGAAACAATTTGATGTGTGCTTCACTTGTGGTAGGGTAGGACACCGCTCGGACGTGTGCCCCACGCCGGACTCTGTTCAGTGTAGAGGGTGTGGAGCCCCCAACCCACGAGCGGACCACGTTTGCACGCCCAAGTGCAAGTTCTGTGGAGGAGACCATCCCACCGGGGACAAGGTGTGCAAGCAGAGATTTCAAACACCCTATGTGGTACGAGCTCGCCGAAGGGAACGCGCCCGGTCCCGATCGGCCACGAGGGAGAGAAGCCGCTCCAAGTCGGGAGGATCGCAGGTGCAAAGGGAACGCGCCCGGTCGCGATCGGCCGCGAGGGAGAGAAGCCGCTCCAAGTCGGGAGGAGCCCAGGCGCTCTTAGAAGATGGAACACCCGGTGCCAAGCCGACAGTTGGGACCGCCTGGGCGGATAAAGTCAAAGGTACGGTGAGAATCGTTGGTGGCGCCACTACGCCGGCGGTGACTGAAAGCAATGATGCCAGAATAGAACAGTTGATTAGGGAGGTAAACTCTTTGCGTAAAGCTAATGCAGAGCTGACCAAACAGGTAGCAGAACTGAAAAAGAAGGCACAGCCGAGCCCTGCCAGCGTAGCAGTAGCAAGACCAGTAGGTCAAAGCAACGAACCAGGCGAGGGAGATAACTCCCCCGCCCCGAAAAAAAGAGCAGTAAGCCCCGAAACTGACTCGGTTTTCGAAGTCCTTAGCGAGCTGAAAGAGGTAATCAAAGAAATTAGAGAAACGACGGAAAGGACTAACTTTAAAGTGGATAAACTATGGAAATGGAGGTTAACGGCCGAACAGCGATTCAAGAAACTCGAAACGAAATGCGACGACGACGAATTCTTGCCGTCAGAATCAGAAAGCGTAAAATCGCTCTCCGGAACGTCAGGGGGCGCTCCAAAGAGATCGATCGCGGGTAACAGCAAAATTAACCCATTCAATAATCATGGATAGCGCCCACAGTTTTAGTGTGTGGCAGTGGAATTGTCGCGGATTCCACAACAAAAAGGCATCGCTGCGCCAATTAATTAGATCGATGGGGGTCAAACCAAAAGTAATTATGCTGCAGGAAACTTTAGCGGACGAAGTAAAGCTAACCGGGTACAAATCGGTATGTAGAGAAAAAGATTCCGGAAGGGGATTGGCCACCCTCGTTGACAAAAAGCTACCCTTTATCGAACACGATATCCATCTCGGACTGAGTAAAATCGAGTATATCCTAGTAGAAGTCGTACTCAAAAGGCACAAGGGCAGGGCGCAGAGTATCTTCTGCCTGAACATTTATAGCAGTCCCACCTACAAGAAACAAAGCTTTAGGGCACTTTTCAACAAGGCACTCGCTGTCGCAAAGAGCTCTCCGCTCATCATCGGAGGGGACTTTAATGCCCCCTACCAAGCGTGGGGATACGCTTGGAATACAAAGAAAGGTGAGGGGTTATGGAACCTTGCCATGGACCTGGGACTGTGCCTGATCACAGATCCGACTTTCCCCACCCGCTGTGGCACGTCCACGTGCAGGGACTCTACGCCCGACCTAACTTTTGTCAACAACTCTAAACAAGCTAGTTGGGAAAACTCGGGCACCGATCTAGGCAGCGACCACTATATCATACACATAGGTATAGGTATGCCGAAACAAGAGGCTAGAACCTTTCGGTGCACGGACTGGGACCTTTTTAGGAAAGTTAGAGCGAAGAGACTAGAATCGGAACCGATAGAAGCGGGCAGACAGTCCTTCCAGACCTGGGTCAACCAGCTCGAAGAGGACCTCAGGGAGGCCACTAAAGAAATTAAGACAGAAGAAAACATAGAGAGCATGGACAGTAGGCTCGCGCATCTGATCGAGGCCAAACAATCCATTCTGCAAAGATGGAAAACGCAAAGACTGAACCGAAAGCTCAGGAAAAAGATAGCGTTACTAAACAGACAGATCGAGGAGCATTCGAGAACGCTCGTGAAACAGCAGTGGGACGAAGTTTGCCACTTGGCAGACGGCAGAATCAAACATGGAGGCAGTTGGAACATCCTCAAACATCTATTGAACGAGAGCGACACTAAGTCAAACAAGAGAACAGCAATTACAAAACTGGTACATCAAGTCAGCCAGTGCACGACTCAGGAGGTAGTCATGAGGCAGCTCGCGGACAAATATCTCCCGCTCGAACAACCGGGCGATAGCGACGAACGCGTGGAGTACATGGGAGGACCGTGCGAGGAAATGGACCGCGATTTCACCGAGGGTGAGGTACGGGCCGCCCTCCATGGTCTCTCTAGTAGATCGGCAGCCGGACCCGACGGTATTACCAATAAACTCTTAATGAATCTAGACGATGAGTCGATCACTTTCCTGACGGATCATTTCACCGAGTTGTGGAGAAAGGGAGACTATCCGGAGGAATGGAAGATAGCTAACACCATCCTCATACCGAAACCGGGCAAACCACTCCATCTGGATAACCTACGTCCAATATCGCTTACATCGTGCATAGGTAAAGCTATGGAACACGTTATTCTTAACAGACTCACTAGATACGTCGAGCAAAATGACATACTCCCGTATAACATGATCGGTTTCCGCCCCGGACTATCGACTCAGGACGCCATGCTCCTGATCAAACACCAGCTCATACACGTTAGCCCGGTGCACGTGAGAGCGATTCTGGGACTAGACGTCGAAAAAGCTTTCGATCGCATACAGCACAAGGCCATCCTCGAGGTCCTGTCCGAGCTGGGGTTGGGCGAGAGGCTATACAGTGTAGTCAAGGCGTTTCTGGGCGGTAGGCAAGCAAGCCTCACGCTAGGTGAACTAAAATCAAAGGTGATGAACCTGGGAAACAGGGGCACCCCGCAAGGGGCCGTACTTTCGCCCATGCTATTTAATCTAGCAATGACCAGAGTCGCGAGGAAACTGGAGAGCATAGAAGGTATACACTTTGCAATATACGCCGATGATATAACCATATGGAGCGCCAACGGTAACGTAGGCCAAACGGAGACCAGACTGCAAGAGAGCATACACGCCGTGGAAAGCACGCTAGGCGAGATGGGACTCAACTGTTCGGCGGCAAAGTCGGATCTTTTGGTCCTAAAACATCGACGCAGGGGTCGAAGACCCAGGGGCTACGTCCCCGGGGAGGAACCCAAGATTATGTTACGCTGTCACGACGGATCCGCGATCAGGCAGGTGGAAAATATTAAAGTTTTAGGCTTCCACATAGCAGCGGGAGGTACCAACCTGAATGCCATTCAGCACATTTCCAACAAGACGGACCAAGTCATCAGATTACTAAGGAGAATCAGCAACAGACACAGAGGCCTGGGTGAGGACAGCGCTCTAAGGCTAGTGCATGCCTTCGCTCTATGTCACTTCACCTACGTGGCAGGTCTATTTAAATGGTCGCAGGCCGAGCTGAACAAGCTAAACACTCTGATCAGAAAGTTAGTGAAGGCTACCCTAGGTATACCTATCAGCACCTCGAACGTGAAGCTCATGAACCTAGGCGTGCACAATACGATAGAAGAGATGGCGGAAGCGCAACAGATGGCGCAGCAGGAAAGACTGACGAAAACGCGAGCGGGCAGGCTTATACTCAAAGCGATAGGGACAGACCCAAATAGATCAATGAACCCGAAGGAATCCGAGGTAGAATTGAGCGCGAAACTTAGAGACGCGATCAGAACCACCCCCCTCCCGAGAAATATGCACCCGGAACACAATGTTAGCAGGAGAAAAGCGAGAGCGAAAGCTTTGTTGAAAGAAATTGAACAGCTAGGACAACAGGCGGCCCTTGTAGACGCTGCCTGGGTCAAAGGCAAAGAGGCCTACACCGCCGTGGTGGTCGACAGCCGGGGCGAGGTACGGGACGCCATCACCATCTTCACTAAGGATTCCACGGTGGCGGAGCAAGCCGCGATTGCTCTAGCCATCAGGAACCGTAAATGGTCTTTCATCTATAGCGATTCCAAAGCAGCAATTAAGAGCTTTGACAAAGGCTATGTAGCTGGGACTGCGGCTAAAATTATCGACAAGGTCGAAACTATCAAAACTGAAATCCGATGGTTTCCTGCACATATGGGACAAGTGGACGAGACTCGGCCCAACCTCAACGAGGTGACGAACGACCTGGCACGAGGACTTGCTTGCCGTGCCGGTCAGAACCGAACCGACGCCCACTACCATTCCGGGGAACATAAAGATCACTTACTAACTTACAACGACATAACTAAATATTACTACTTGGGGCGTAGGCAATTCCCTCTGCCACACGTAAAATTGAACAGGGCTCAGGCAGTGACGCTACGTTTACTGCAAACCGGGACGTACCCCACTCCGTATTTCATAAATAAAATTCACCCAGAAAGAGAAATTAGGACAGAATGTAACGTGTGCGATGGCATCATTGACATCAGACACATGCTGGCGGGCTGTCCCGCGACTCTCACCGACCCCGAAGAAAAATGGCTTTACTGGCACAAGTTCATAACAAGCTCTTCATATCAAGATCAGCTACGGGCTGTCCAGAGGGTCCACGATGACGCCATAAGGCTCGGCCTGGCGGTGCCGACGTGGACGCGGCCCGCCTCGGTCTGAAAAGACCGGGCTTCAGGACGCTAATAAAGTTTTGTGAATGAATGAATGAATGCAGTCTTCCTTGTCGCGTCGTTTCGTGCTGTTCCCGAGTTACCAACAATGTGCGTTAGATCTGCATAATTTTCTTTATTTCTTCTAGCGCTCATTCTCGAATTCGACAGTGTTCTTTTTTTTCAGGATGTATAGCATGAGCCTTGTTTTTTCAGGATGTGCAGAATGGAGGCTTTTTCAGCGTTTTTTTTTTTGGCGGCTCGTATTAAAGGCACTATGGTTGAAAGTACGGCTGCCTTCTTCAGGAACAGGTGCTCCATCAACTCTTGTGCGCTGGCCCGCTTGTCCACGTCAACCTTCAAGAAGAAAATTACAAGTGTCGTTAACCCAGAAGAATCAGCATGACCAAAAGAATTCTCTGCAGTTGAATAGTTTAGCATAGAATGAGAAATACCATTACGTTTAAAACCATTCACAACCGGAGTTCTCCCCACAGAAAGAGCAGTATAGTATTGATACTGTTATTAACAGTCAGGTTCCCTAACCACATTTCTATGATAAATTGCACACAACTTGACTGTGTGCACTGCTGGTTCAAGGAAGTGCATGGCAGGCCAATGACCAGGCACGAGATGCACAATGGGCACATTATAGGGAGTGTTTTGTCCACACAATCCACCCAGTGCACACCATTGTTTTCTTAAACACCAGTAAATCAGTCTGCTTGGTGGCTAAACTACAATGTATCCAGTCAAGTTAATACACCATCACGCTCCGCTAAATCAGCTCGCCAGCGGAGCTGGGGCGGCTTTTTATCTTCCTCTGCAGGTATAAACATAGTGCATATACATACTAACGTACTTGCTAAGTGGCGGTGTGCAAATTGTAAAATTACACAGATCCGAGCAGAAAGGGCCCTAAACTTTTGCTCAAATCTCTAATATAGGTAGTAGTAGAAAGAGCATGTGTCATACATATTCAAAAGAAATATATAAATTTACATTTTTTAATCTACACTAACGATCTTCTCAACTGTGCTCTTTCTTAATCAATAATGCTGTTTGCAGACAACTCTGTTCTCTACCGTAAAATTAGTAGTCCTTTCAGTACCCAATAGCTCCAAGGCAACCTTAACTACATAGTAACTGACCGGAGTTCCAATTGGCACATGCAACTTAACTGAAGTAAATGCAAGGCTACGCACATATTTCATTCTAGCACGGCCATGCATACATACTTTAACAGTGCTCCTTTACTTCCTACAAGTATCTCGACCTTCACATAAGTACTCTTGGTATGCGCATGCTGACTGTGCAACTAATAATACGATAGCCGCATGCCAGAAAACTTGTACCATGATTTTAGCTATGCCTCGTACTCCCTAAAATTAACTCTTTACAAAACAGTGGTTGGTTAAAAAATTGTAGTGCATCTCAGCCATTTGTGATCTGTCTCATTCTTCACTAATTCCCCCTTTAGAAAGTGTAGAAAACCAGGCAGCGTGCTTCATTTTGTCAAACTATTCTTGCTATGCTAGTGTTCTACGAAACGAACCGTTAACCTACCCAACCATTCATCATGCCACAAGTGTTTCTGCCTCTGCCTTTCGCACAAACTTTATTTCAGCCCCCTTTTAAAGGAACTCTTTTTAATAGGAACCTGCTTAGCAGCACAACAGCAAAGCCACTGTGCCACCATGGTGGGTGTTACAAAAGGAAGAAAATGTTGCAGAGAACACTCGAACACTGTGAAAGGAACAATGGTTGCATTCATAATTCGTTCCAGTAGTGCAGTTCGTTTAAGTGCAGTGCAGCAGTAGCAGTTGCAGTTTCAACCAAAAGGCTACTAGATAGCTATATGAAGTAAGGATAATACAGTAAAACCTTGTTAAATCATACCCACTTAAACAGTAGTTTCATTTTAAAAGTAGTGAAGTCTAATCCCCGACTCAGCAGCCATTGAACATAATGCGTTTTGTATCCGCAGAAACCGTACTAGCTTACTGCGTACGTATCGGTTAACACGTAGTGTTTCCACTTTTCGTTGCGCAATCACGGCGGTGCATTGTCCCCATCAGGTGGCCCGGCAGAATAACAGGCCTAAGAAATCAGAACAACGGCCTCCGAGCACACTGTGCGTTTGCACGTAAAGCCACATCAACATTAACATCATTTTGATGCCGTGGCAGACCATTGTGGCATCGTGCAAGCCACGACTCGTGTCATGCCAATGCTCGGATAAAAAAAACACCGGGTGCTCAGCATAGAAGAAAAATTGGACATTGTTCGTGCTATCGAACATGGCACGAAGAAGTCGGCGCAGGCACGCGAGAGGGATCTATCACTGACTATGGCGTGTGGCATTTGCAATGCGAAGAAATTGCTCGGCAGCGCTGCTGCATCTGCAAAACGATGTCGGCTACGAGGTTTGACTTTTCGCCACCATCGCCTCTGCTGTTGAAGTATCGCCCAACGACAGTGATGAGGACGGCATGTAAAGTGACGGAACTGACGATTCAGGCCCGAATGTGGCAGAAGCTGTGCATTACATCAGCCACATGGATGCAATCATCGCGATGAAAATGGGGCCCCACGATTTCTGCAGTGATACCGCGCCCATGCACAGAGCATCGGCAACGCCAACGAGGAATCTGCCATGCAAGTATATTTGCCAAGAAGGGGCTGGCTGAATAGCTGGCTCACAGCTTCAGAAAGTTTGGGGTCGCTGTCATCGCTGCTAGGCCGCCTCAGCATCAAACGAAAATAACAAACTTTTCCCACGCGAAACGAATAAATACTGCATGTTTTCGCCCTTTGATTGCAGTCTGTCTGATTTCCGTTTCTGAATGGTAAGTGGGCAATGTTATGTTATTTCAGTTAAGCAGTACTAACATTTAGGGCATACTTTTTCGGAGCTCCGGCCAACTTAGTTTAACAAGGTTTCACTGCAGCTTTATCAGCCACATAGACATGTAAACATTCGCTTATAACTAAATTGAAGGGACACTAAAGAAAAATACTAAGTCAACATGGACTGTTTGAATAATCATCATCATCAGCAGCAGCAGCAGCCTGTTTCATGTCCACTGCAGGACGAAGGCCTCTCCCCTGCGATCTTCAATTACCCCTGTCATGCGCCAACCGATTTCAACTAGCACCCACGAATTTCCTGATTTCATGTTCACCTAGTCTACCTATAGTAGACTAGTAGACCTAGTAGACAGAAGACTAGTTTCACCTAGTCTTCTGTCGTCCTCGATTGCGTTTCCCTTCTCTTGGTGCCCATTCTGTAACCCTAATGGTCCAACGGTTATCTAACCTGCGCATATTTAGCGCTGAACTTGTGGGCTGACGTTTTAGTTTAGCGGCCAACCGAAACATTTTATGTTTAATATAACTGTACACTAAAACACAACTCCTCACGATTAAATAAATGCTTTGTTGTAATGTTAAAGAAAAACAGCTTTTTCTAGTGCTGATTCAGCATGAGATTAACCACTGTGACCGACGGAATGGTGACAGCCTGGCGCGCCTTGAAGGTGCACTGGCACTCCAAGAACAATGGCAATCCGAAGCCACCACATCCCCGCATTCCCATGCACACAACAGCGTCTCAGCGCCAGTATTCGTGTAGGTAATATTGTGAGACACATCACATTCTCCTTCAACTGCTTGGCTACTTCCCGTCCTTGACTTCTGATGGCAGTATCTGTATGCACATTGACTCATGAAAACGCCCAGGTAGAAAAGGAGAGAGAAAAGAGAACTGGCGTGACTAGAAAAATATTTCGTATTAAAAAAGCTATAGACCACTCTGAGCGTTCTCTTTGGTACCAAATTCCCTCATTTGAAAAATACATGATTCTGCGTGGTGATTTTGCGGAACACGCAGACCCTCCCCCAAGGTTTTTTTTGTACAGAGGTGGAATGCTTACGTGGCGGGTAGGTCTCTTCCTCAGATTCCTCTTCCCAGCGCGGACTCATTTGTGGGGAGTTGGAGCCGGTTCTTTTCTTCAGCATCAGGGCATACGCCCTGCAAATTACAAATGCAAAATATTCGTCCAAGTAAAATACGGACTGAGGAATGAAACGACGAATGCACGCTTCTGTCCGCGTCCTTCGCTAGTTCCTGTTTTATTTGATCTGCTTTCTCGCATTATGTCGTATAAACAACGCTGAGTCCACACCCTTCAAGTCTATGGTACGTGTTCAACAGCATTGAATTGAGCTCGCGGTGCGATAAATCATTCAGCTGCTTTATAAGCTTTTATAAGCTGTCCAAGGATCTGCTACATCTGCAATTAATTATGTATCGTAACTAATAAAGCTGACAGCTTTGATCACATCATATTCAACATATTTCCGGTTCATATTTGTACATCGCAGCAAGGCTGATTTGTTTGAACTTTTCAATATGAAAGAGCCGTTCACTGGTGTATTTCTAATACGATACTCAGATAGCAGTCACTGGAATAAACTGTGCTATTGAGCATTCTCGGACAGGCTATCATAGTACCCCAATAGAGACGGTGTGAAAAAAAAAATATTTTTGAGTGATCTCACAACCATTATTGAGTGCAAGCACGAAATTCTTGCTTATTGAGTTTATTGCTTTCACTTACACAATTTATGGCCCACAGATCTGCGTAAAAATATTCATTGTTCACCATAGGTCACACAATGAGAGAGAAGGAAGCGTGTTTTCCGAAAAAGAAAGTATTAGCGCGGCCAACCTTTTTATAATAATTTATGCCCCTCTCAAGAAGTGTCATTTTTTTTGTAGGCGTTGCCTAGCGCTTGTATACTTGGAATAAAGCTGTCAATATTTTCTAGAATGATCGCGAAACGACCATGCCACTTGATTTTGTTTTTGTGCTATAAACAACGGGCACTATGAAACATTTCGATGTCATAGGTGTTGGCCGGCGCCATCTCCATGTGTTTATGTGGGTCGTCTACACGAGTAGACGGCTCACATCATGGAAACTGTGTCCAGCGTGTTTCCCACAACTAGCAATAGGCCCCAGAAGTTACCTTGAACAGTTCTGACAGTATAAGCAGATCTAACCTGCTTTCTAATGCATTTAAGCCGCAAAAGCCTGAAGTGACTCATTGGAATGCCTCATACTCAAAAAACGCGTCGACTCCTCCGATGATACGAAAACTATCATCACCAGCAATGGCTCATTAAAGCTAATTAAGCAAAGTATGAAAGCATCATCCATCTCGTAAATAAGAGGCTAAAAGGCCTCAGCAAACTGAAGCGTACAGTGCATACATTCATTACAATCACACATACAACGTATAGAAACGTCTAGTCGGAAAACAAATACAAGTCCCGCTCGCACAGTTGCGTTTCATCAGCGTTCCGAACGTCTCAGAAGCAAAAGAAAGTCGCCTCCTGACAAGCAACCTTCCGCTTCCGCTTAGACAGCAACCCATGCTCTTAGTTGGCAAACTCAACCACAACGCTCACACTAAAGAAACGTTTCTAAGCGAAGTGGAGCGATAGCTAGGATTAGACTTGCTCGCTCGCAAGAAGAGTGTCGCTAGAAACAGGGTAACGTGCATCGTGGCACTGTGTTTCACAGCCACATGCCATGAAAGAGTTGCAGTGCATCTTCGGCTACTTCACAGATCGTAGGGCCATGGTTATGTCTCTGAACCGTCGTGAAAGAGGTCGTTGAGAAGGTCCACCTAAAAGGCCACACCTGCACTTCACAATGCTGTTCGCTATGCTTTGCAAGCAGTCTGACCCCTCAGATTGTAAAAGGTAATGAGTTACCGAGTGTGCTGCAGGCTTTTGCCTTCACGTGTTACAGGAGTGCAACATACACTCCCGAACTTTTTTTTTCGTTGAGAGCCACTGCTAGCAAAAGAAGCTTTCTGTTTCTTTCATTCTTTTACATTTAAGCTTTAAGCAGACCGTATATTGTTTGTATGACTTTCCAGTAACTAACCATCGACCATACTCGTGTCCGGTAACGCCCCACTGAAAGTCTGAATTGTCTTGTTTACGTTGTGAATAACTGTGTGCAGCGATTCACAAACAGATTAGAGATTTATTTTTCTAGAGACGGTACTCTGAAATACGTTAGCATTGCAGCCAACCGAAACGGCTTACCAATAACCTGCTTTTTGTGCTACGGTACAGGTAACTAACTGTAACATCAATGCCTTTTTCAGTGAACTGCACTGACAAATAACCATAAATTTTTCTTGGACATGCCATTTCTGCTAAATGGGTCTGGCTTCATCACCGACTCGCTTCAATTCAGCAGTCGTATGATTTGCACTGTGGTGACAGATGAATAACTGAATACTCCGATTGGTCATGCAAGTTACGGCCACGTGACGCTCTAAAAGAGCCAGATAGGTAACCGACGCACCCCAGCTAACTTATAGCAAATCAATTCTAAATAGGAAATACACCGTCTTGTGGTTTTGCAGCTAGATTCTGGACGACCCTTAAGGTCTAAATGCGCATGCCAGTAGTTTTATACTTTGATGCACTTTAGGGCTTCCTCGTGCTAGAGCGCGATGTACCTGTCACTTGTATCGAAACAATTAGGTGTTCGAGAGGATCGTGAAAAATGTCGCAGTTTCGCCAGAAGGCGAAGCATTGATTGGATAGCAAATTATTGGACTGCTATACGAAGTAAACACAGCAGTTTTATCGGATATATAAACTTCTCAACATTCGCTTACAAACTAAATTAACAAACATGGCGCCATACCCACACAGGCAAACATGAAGACATATCTACATCGATGACCGCGGACACTCGCTGTCGAAACGTGGGCGTGAATAGCGGTAGCAGCAGTGGGCGAATTCCCCTTCGTCATTCCTCTCGCTTCGACGTCAGCACACGGGGAGAACACAATGCACACGAAGCTAAAAGCCCTCGGCGCACCTATACTGCACCCACCGCAGTTCGCTTTCAAGATAGGGCCCGCGCTCAGCCACACCTTACGCAGCCGCAGTAGACCCCCCCCCCCTCACCCCCCCCCCGCCTCCTTTCCTGCTGACTTAGGTGCGATGGAAGACGGTCGCCCCCTTTAGGTTGTTTCACATGGCGCGATTGGGGCGAAAAAAAAAATGTTTCTGCCGCGCACGTCACAGAGCAATTTTCGCCGACAGCTTTCGCATGCGTTTGCGCCAGCGCGATTTCTGTCGCTGTGATTTGCAAGGTTGCCCTTTGCCCACGAAGCATCCATGCCTACATTGTCAAATAAAAACTACGTGGAAACTAGCGAAATAATCGAATTTTCCTATCATTATTTGACAATCCAATAAGTGCACCATCTTTCAACGTTTATAAGCGTTGAGATTTTACGACAGCTTGCAGGTGCGGTTAGCGAGACATTGCATAACACCGAAAGTATGAGCTTGCAGCTTGTGCGGCGTTGGAGGGGTGGTTCCGTTTAGTACACTCTAGTTTCATTGTTATTATGGAAGCCACTTCAGGGAGGAGTATTTGCTTTTGCAGAAAAACGAGCTACTATGAGTGTGCATGTATAAGCAGCTGGCACAATTTGTAGCGATGAAGTTGATGACGGTGGCAATCAAGTGGGTACGTGCCTCACGTTGAGGCGGTGTCTGCTCCCGACCCGGATAGTGTGCAGCTTCTCCTTTTAAACGAATTGTGTAAGTGGAAGGGAAAAAATCTAACGAAGCTCCTAAGCTGCAGGTGCTGGTGGGTGCGCCCTATTAAAACATAAACTAAAACAGGTGCGCGACATTGCTCCACAGGGGCGCTATTCTGGACATTCCGCCATTTTCTTCGGAGCGTGACGTAGGCGCGACGCAAACAAAATGGCGCTGGTGGCCCGGTTTTGCTTACGTAACGTGACGCCAACTTGACGTTTCGCCTAAGAAACTGAAATGAAGGCACTGAATGTAGCGTTATCGGTAAAGCAAAACAGTTTTCCTCCGCAGTAAAAATAAAGCAGCTATCTCAAAGGGTATGATTATTCTGTCGAAAACGCTTCTCGCTTCCGTCGTCTGCTGCGTACAAGCCGTCGTCTGCTTCAGTAGCTCGGATGCGTGTCCCTGGAAAATGGAATGAGTCATCGCATGTTCGTGCCAACGCGCTTGTTTTCTTTCTTGAGACAACATACGCGAACTACCAGTGGTGATGCGCGCACGTTCTAGGCCACGTTATCGCTATTTCGTGAAACGCAAGTGACTCAGCCCGACTCGGCTGGCTTAGAAACGGCCGAATATCACCGATAGCGTTGCGCGCGCCAGAGATATCCACTAGAGCGACGCAAGCGCCGGCGCTGCCATCTCTTGTTCATTTCGCTGGTTACTCGCACCGCGGGAGGAAACTTCAAGGCGCCGCCTTGCGTACATTTCTTTTTGTAAATTAGAAAGAGGCCGTTGTCATAACTTTTGATTGTGCGAAAAGGCATTAATCTTGGTTACAATACAAATGCAGCAGTGAAAAGTGGACAACATTGCCGAAAGTTTGCTATGTTCAACCAATATTATTTCGTATAAACGCGTTCTTTTAAAAAATGATGGGTCCAAACACAAATGCCAACACCACCCGAGAGCGATGCAAATACTATGAGCACGCGTTATGAACAAAAGATTTTCGTGGTGCCAAACGACGGGGAAAATGTGGCGATACGCATTCCTCTCGGCTGCCATTGCATATGGCTTCCCATTAGCATAATTCGCGCGGCTCGTCGCAGCCAAAATTATGGCGGAAAATCTCAGCAATGGCGGCCCAGCGCGACGTCACGCATCGTCAAAATGACGTTTACGAAACAGCCCTTCCTGTGACGCTCCTCATGAGATATTCCTTCAGCCAATCAGCAAGCTGGCATGGCGCATATCTTGAATCGCCACCACATATTCGCGCAATTGCAGATGCATTGCACTGGCTTCTGCACGCTACCGCTCACATTCTTTTTGAAGCGCTAACATCACAATATATCTGCCAAGGACCAAAAAAATGTATTAGTCCATAACGTTTGCAGCCCCACGTCACGTTTCGTCATCTTGATGAAAACGCAAAATTGCATTTTGCAATACTTCCGCTTCCCGGCACATATTTCAAAACACGTGACCTCTCGACTGCCAATCAGAGAGTAAACATGGCGGATAATGGCGGCCGTGCAGCCGCCATGCGTGTCCAGAATAGAGCCCCAGAGCTACCAACGCGCGGTAAAACAGGAAAGCGCATATTTTGACGGCGCTTTGTTTCGTCACACACATTGCCCCTCCGACGTCGCGCCGATTGCTGCGACTGGGCTGCGGCGCGACCAATTTTTTTTTGAATCCAGTCGTAGAGAGCCCACGACGTCGCGGCGGTCGCTGAGCGACGGAATTCACTGCGTCCGAGTTAAAAACGCGCCATGTGAAACAGCCTTTTTCTCCCTCGCGCGCGCGAGATCGAGCCACCCTTCTTGGCTCCTCGCACGTTTTCACTCAACCCACATCATAAGTGCCGCGGCTGTGATGTTATCGCACATGGACTTCATATGACATATTACGACTACGACTACGTCGGCGGCGGAAATGCGCTTGCAGCGTTCATATAATTGCTATCGCAATAAAAAAGCCGCAGCGGCTTCACACTCCTCCCGCCGCTGAGCCATTGATGCCTGTGTCAAAACTTCGCGCTAACGTATGGATGTCGTCCAATCCTTTAAATTTCAAGCGAGGATATATTTTCAAGCTCAGAAGACATGCACGCTGCTTTTGGTATAAAATTTTAAAGACATTTGTAGCGCTCAGTCAGTCAACCTGTCACGGTCACATGCAATTGTTGGTTCCACGCATTCATATCGCATAACAAGAAAACGTTTTGAATGTCCTTAATCCAAAAGGGGTCGTGAATGACTGATCAGTTAAAAGAACGAAGACTGAATTTCGTTTTATGATAATCAAATGAGAACTCGGAGCCCCATTTTATGGTACACCGGTTTCTTTCAGGAATAATTTTAAATAAATTTTGGCCGTTATTTGGTCATTGGTCCCCCTCTATCAAAGAAGATCACTGAAAAGAGCTTAACAGTACCTGTACGCCACAGCAGTGCATGTCAACACCAGTAGAAGCAGCAGAATTGTGCCCGTCCATCCTAGGGTCTCGAACGCTGCAAAAAAATTTCCGTCACTATACGGAGGATTGCAGGTAAAAAAAAAATGGAAAATATGTCATTGTCAGAAAAAAACTGCAAAAACTGCCGTTGAAATACGGAAAGTGCTCTCCATTTTCAGCTTAACAGACATTTTACACGTAATATTACGGTGACTGCCCTGTTTTGCACGAAACAGAGGGAATTCCGTATTATTATTATAACAATTTTCAGGTGTGTAAGGATATGTGTCAGGCCGCCACCAAGAAGCCACTCCTCGATCAAGTAGCATCCTGCACCCGCCAATAAAAAAAGGAATAGCGGTGATGTTTATAAGTCCTCGAAAATGATAGGCACTATGGATTTTGAAAGATATACTGGACGAGTTAATGCGAGGTGTAGCTGCAAGAATTATTCTCATGGGTATAAAGCATCAGCACAGACTAAGATCGGTGGATGGTTGAGGGCGCACAAGAAAACAGGCCTTAAGCTATGCTATCAAGCTGTTAAATGAGCTTAGACAGCACCTGTGAGAGGAGAAACTATCATGAAAGTCCCTCCTTAATTTTCAGTGGAGGGAGAGTACTGCAGCCATTCAACGCAAAGAGATAAAAGACTGTTGCACTCGGTGTTGTTCTGAAATTAAGTGAACAATTGTCAGAAATCAAAACGTACCGCTATTCCCCGAAATTTCATACAGCCTTCATTATTCCACGCTGTATAGCTCTCAACTATATTGAAAAATGTTCACAAGTTTCTTACACATTGCACACTCAAAACAGATGCACCCTCTGGGGTGTCTATTTGTCCCACAACAATAATCATCTGCCTTGCTTGCGTTTCTTTCCTTGAAAACTCGGCGCTAGCTACTTTTCTGTCGAGAATGACGTGTCACACTGGTAACGCGCAAGCCGTTCGTGACTGGAAGCACCGGGCTCGCAGCGTTAAAGAAAGGAAACGCGGGCAAGACAAATGATGGTTATTGCTGTGGGACAGATAAGCCCCAAAGGGCGTAATGATTTTTAAGAGTGTATACACTCCATGCGGGAACTATGGGGGGCGCCTTGGATGGATGGATGGATGGATGGATGGATGGATGGATGGATGGATGGATGGATGGATGGATGGATGGATGGATGGATGGATGGATGGATGGATGGATGGATGGATGGATGGATGGATGGATGGATGGATGGATGGATGGATGGATGGATGGATGGATGGATGGATGGATGGATGGATGGATGGATGGATGGATGGATGGATGGATGGATGGATGGATGGATGGATGGATGGATGGATGGATGGATGGATGGATGGATGGATGGATGGATGGATGGATGGATGGATGGATGGATGGATGGATGGATGGATGGATGGATGGATGGATGGATGGATGGATGGATGGATGGATGGATGGATGGATGGATGGATGGATGGATGGATGGATGGATGGATGGATGGATGGATGGATGGATGGATGGATGGATGGATGGATGGATGGATGGATGGATGGATGGATGGATGGATGGATGGATGGATGGATGGATGGATGGATGGATGGATGGATGGATGGATGGATGGATGGATGGATGGAT
>NC_091825.1:144133945-144256445 GCF_038994185.2 Dermacentor albipictus | reverse complement strand
TGAGTTATCATAAATTGTTTCTTTCCTGCTTTCGTTTTTCTCCTAAGTAGTTTCTCACGGAAGGTTTCTTTTCCATTGCTACCACCATGAAATTATTTCAGCCTCTCCGACTGTCCGCTTGATCCTCTTCGTTGGTGTGGAGTGATCATGGAGTTTGTTATTTTGTCCGGTCCAGGCGCCATATTTTTCTTGAAAGCTTGCGCTGCCGCGAAAACCTCTGCCACCGATATAGAGGCATCTAGCACCTCATTGTTCCCACCTAAATATGTGGGAGTATCATGGTTTTGCGTGTAATTTGCTCCTATATACATGTCTTCTAGTGTGTCTAGGAGATGGGTGTCAGCGTCTCGAAATTCGCATTCAAGTAATCGCAGACCTCGGTTCGTCGCTGTTTTTGTACTTGCAGGATCTATCATGCTTCTCAAAATGGTCCATGTATTTTTGTGTGTAAGGTTCCTTGTAGAGATTCACAGAATTGGTGCCAATTATTGTTTTCTAGTGCTTGTGCATAAGCATTAGCCTCCTGTGTTAGTTGAGCTATACGTATTTTGAGCTTTCTATTTAATCTTTGCATTTTCCATCGTCTCGTCAGGCTTCTGCGTGCTTCCCATAAATGTAAGAGGCGGCTGTCTACTGCTGTTCAGGCCGGTATTTGCAAACAAATATGCTCCCTTAGAACACAGAGATGACGATGACGTAGAGCTAATAAATGAACCCGTAACTAGGTTGGCTTCGGAGGCAGCAAGTCAAGTTGGAGGCAAGAAGGCGCCAAGGCACTAGTAGGCAACCACTCCCAACTAACAAAAGGACCTAATAGAGAAACAACGAAAACTGAAAGTGCCTAGCTCAAGAGATAGGATAGAATTTGCGGAACTGTCAAATCTGATCAGCAAGGCGAAAATAAGGGATATTCGAAACTATAATGTGAGAAAGACTGAAGAAGCCGTAAAAAATGGATGCAGCCTGAAATCGGTGAGAAAGAAACTTGGCATAGGACAAACCAAGATGTATGCACCGAAAGGTAAGCAGGGTAATATCATCAGCAATCTCGAAGGCGCAATAAAAGCAGCGTAAGAATTCTATACTGACCTGTGCAGTACCCAGAGGAGCCATGATACCTCCATTCGAAGCAGTAATGAACAGGTTGCAGAGACTCCTGCTATAACTAGCGACGAGGCTAGAAAACGCTTGCAAGCCATGAAACAGGAAAAAGCGGAAGGAGAAGATGGAATAACAGCCGATTTAATCAATGATGGATTAGACGTAATGCTTAAAAAACTAGCGGCGCTTTATACAAAGTGTCTATCGACTTCAAGGGTCCCAGAAAGCCAAAACAATGCAAATGTTATGCTAATCCACAAAAAGGGAGACGTTAAAGAATTGAAAAATTATAGGCCCATTAGCTTACTCCCACAATTATATAAAATATTTACCAAAATAATCTCCAACAGAGTAAGGGTAACACTGGACTTTGGTCAACCAACTGAAGAGGCTGGCTTCAGAAAGGGATACTCTACAATGGATCACATCCATCTCATCAATCAGGTTATTCAGAAATCCGCACAGTACAATAGGCCTCTCTATATGGCTTTCATAGATTACGAAAAGGCATTTGACTCAGTAGAGATACCAGCAGTCATGGAGGAATTACATAATCAAGGAGTACAGAACGCTTACTTACCATTATTGGAAAACATCTACAGAGGTTCAGCAGCTACCTTAATTCTGCACAAGAAATGGAGGAACATACTTATAAGGAAAGGGGTCAGACAAGGAGACAATCTCTCCAATGCTATTCAATGCGTGCTTAGAAGTAGTATGCAGGCTATTAAACTGGGAAGGCTTAGGAGTAAAGATCAACGGCGAATTTCTGAGCAACCTTCGTTCTGCCGATGACATTGTTCTATTCAGCAATAATGCAGACGAGTTGCAACAAATGATTGAGGACCTTAACAGGGAGAGTGTAAGAGTGGGGTTGAAGATTAATATGCAGAAGACAAAGATAGTGATAAATAGCCGGGCAAAGGAACAAGCGTTCAGTATCGCCAGTCGGCCTCTAGAGTCTGTGAAGGAGTAAGTTTACCTAGGTCAATCAATCACTGGGAACCCTGATCACGAGAAGGAAAACCAGAAAAGAATAAAAATGGGTTGGATTGCATACGGCAGACATTGCCAGCTCCTGACTAGAAGCTTACCATTATCATTGAAAAAGAAGGTGTACAATCAGTCCATTTTACCCGTACTGACATATGGGGCAGAAACTTGGAGACTGACAAAGAAGCTTGAGAACAAGTTAAGGACTGCATAAAAAGCGATGGGACGAAGATTATTGCTAGGCATAACGTTAAGAGACAGAAAGAGAGCGGTTTGGATCAGAGAGCAAACGGGCATAGATGATATTCTAATTGACATCAAGAGGAAAAGATGGAGCTGGGAAGGTCATGTAATGCGCCGGTTAGATAACAGTTGGACCATTAAGGTTACAGAATGGGTACCAAGAGAAGGAAAATGCAATCGAGGACGACAAAAGACTCAGTGGAGCGATGAAATTAGAAAATTCGCGGGCGCTAGTTGGAATCTGTTGGCACAAGACAGGGGTAGTTGGATATCGCAGGGAGAGGCCCGCAGTGGACATAAGACAGGCTGATGGTGATTTGCAGTTCTAGACTGTTTCATTCTTTGTTGTTGCTTTTAATGCAACATATGTTCAATAAAGATAAATTGTAAGTCAGCACTTTGCATTGTCGAGTTCCTTTTCTACACTCTTCCACACAGGATTCACGAAACTGTACTCTCGTATCTATGAGTATGCTACAGTGCAGCTAGTCATGGTATTTCTGTATACAAGGCAAGTCAGTTTTGTGCTTAATAGTAGGGACGCTCGACTCCCCCCGTCTCGTCCCGACATTCCTCTTCTTCCCATGACTCTGTCTCCCGACGTTTGGCTTCCCCACATGACACACACGTGATGGTGCAAGTCGGGTGCCGTAGTTACGCTGTTGCAATGAGGGACGGTGCGAGCTTTTCAATGTTAACGCCCCATGAAAGAATGAACAACTTGGACATGCGTGGAAGTTGCATCCTGTTCTTCAGCTGCAGGATGGTGATATGCGCTGACGGTGCATGCTGCAAGACTAACCTGTGGAATGCTCACCATTCGGCTTCAGAAAGTGAAAGCAGCACGAGCAAACAGGATCTAATCATGAGACGGCATCGAGAAGTGACTATTATTTATTAGTAGTATTATTATTAGCATTTTGGCTAGCTGAAATGCTCCTACAGCTGGCACAATAAATCAATCTTTTTTTGTATGTTGGCATAGTCGTGTGCTGTGTTTTTTGTGAACAAGAGCACTGGGACCACACAATGACTTGATTTTCACCAAGACGCGATTTTTGTGTCATAGCAGCTGCCACAGTCTGCACGCTTACTAGGACACTATGCATGTTCTGCACTGCACATCTTACTTGCAACTTATTTCAAGCCCACAAAGGCTTTCACCAGTTACACTTTAAAACATAGCTGACCAAACCCTCACCCATTTCCATGTTAGGGCAATAAGAACAAGTGCGTTGACCATCGCCCACTTCATGATGGATTTCACGATTTAAAAAACCCATGCATGCCGCAAGCCCTGACAAGTCTTGATTTAAAATGCATGCTTTCCGCGTTTATATAGACAAGAAATGAAATACGGTCGCACCATCCCATCAAAAATATCTGCTATACAAGAGGGAAAGGATGAGTGTGCTGCTGTCAGCTAACAGACTATCTACCATTAACCTTCAAAGTTTTCGAATGTCTCGAAAATACAACGTGGGCACACCTAGTCTGTCGATGAAGCGACCAGATGACACCGAGTTAACACATTTTAGTAAGCACCTTCCATGTTGTCAATTTGTGCTAAGGAGCATGCTACGTGAATAGCTGATGAAGCTCGTAAGCAGACCTTTTTTTCAGGTTATTTTCAAGCAGACATTCAAGTATGCTCGCACAATGTGTGAAAGCATCAGGACCTGCTAACTGTCTTCAATAGAAGAAAAAAATTTCTTACATGGCCAAATTTTATTTCAAGTGAGCTCACTGTACATACTAAACATATACAGTGTCACTTCCTAGCAGATCATGCCAAGCAGAAGACTAAAATACTCACAGTGCTCTCAGGCACCCTGGGCCGGTTGCTGCGCCGCAACATCCATCGAACTATGCGAGAGAAGATAGACCCTGGGAAATACACGGAAAAACCGTGTCGGCACCAAAATGAGAGTCTCTGCTAACAATGACCAGTGTGTGGGCACACATTGGCCTTGTAGCATCGGTTTGCAAGTCTTGCATTCATTTCCCTAACTTTCTCATCACACCCAACGTTATGCTTGTTAAATGTGCAGGTGGTGCATGCATACTGTGTTTGAGTGGACCATTTCACGAGTCAACAATCTCATCTGGAGAAGCATGCCAGGTGTACGGCCAGGCAAACATTTCCAGCATTCCTTAAAAAATGTCCCTCTCTCTCAAGGTTTTGTTTATGAATGCCAATTCATGCTCTCCCTTCCAACTTTCGCTTTAGATTTATTGCACTGGTTGAAATCTAGCTAAGAGCAAAACTTTGCCAACACACCCTTCTCTGCATTAATGTGTGTTGGCTAAATTTGTAAGAGAATGCCCTTTTTTTCAAATTGGACTGCTCTCACTGGCTAAAAGTTCAAACATTTTTATTTTAACAACACACCAAATTACAGAGGTGAATTCCATGCACATTGGTTCTCATTAGTATAATGCGCACGGATGTACGCATGCACACACACAAGCAGTTGAACCTCAATGCAAGAACAATGAAATAAGAAGCATGCTGGCCCACCTCTTATTCCACGGGAAGTGTTCTGGGATACTTCGCGGTCCGATTGGTGCAATCCCTGGAGAAATATGTTGCTGGGCTATAGGCGCGTACGAAGAAGCCCTTTTTCGAAACCGATGGCAATATGGTAACATGAATTTAGGGTCGCATTCAATTCTAACGTGCATGCAATTTTTGACCAGTTTTATCGGAAGAAAGGTCCACGTTAGATTCGAGTAAATACAGTATTTCAAACTCCATATCTATGCTATCTTGTGTTGTACATACATACATACATACATACATACATACATACATACATACATACATACATACATACATACATACATACATACATACATACATACATACATACATACATACATACATACATACATACATACATACATACATACATACATACATACATACATACATACATACATACATACATACATACATACATACATACATACATACATACATACATACATACATACATACATACATACACACACACACACACACACACACACACACACACACACACACACACACAAACACACACACACACACACACACACACACACACACACATATTCTCCACAACGTGTTACTCCACAACAACCGAGACATGTGAGCACATCAGATCTATGAAGGTTTTTCTATGCACTGCATGAGATCGTCATGTGCCAGCGCACCTTCAATTGCCTCGATTGACAAGGAGGTTCCATACCTCCACGATTTATCAATTCTTAAATCTTTGGCGTCTGATTAGGCATGGGTTATTAGAGGAGCCTGAGCCCCCCCTTCTGATGGTTGTGACCGCACATCCATAGAGTGTGTGTGCTCACATACACCGTTCAATTACACTTTTCACATGCGCGCTGACTGCTCTTCTGCAAGAGAGTCGAGCGGCAAGAGCGTTAATAGTGACTACTGCCCAAGTGCCGAATTGGAATACATCTATTCCAGCGTATCTAATTTCTTATATTTATCATAAATATTTATGCAAGCCCATCCGTATTCATGAATAGTCGGATGCGGTTGTTGAACTTATGCCCATGTCGATTTATATGTTTTTTCTGCTCCTATAATGGCCTGCAAAGGCTACTAATAAATGAATTAATGTAATGCATGTTTACCTACAGAAAACATTTTTTGTCACTTTATGGTCACTAAAAAAATTGTGGCTAATGTTTTTCATATAGGTCACTCGAAAGATGTTAAATTTGCAATAAGAAAGTCGACCTTCAGGGGGCGGGGTGCACCCTGAAAAAGTTGACCCTCAAAGAGTTAACAGGGTTCTTTGGAGTTATACGATACTGATCACAGTATCATCAGTATCATGTCTGTTTCATTCGGAAAGACTTCTCCGAAGCGTTCTACATTTTACTTGAAGCATTCTTCCCTCCTCACAACCGTTTAGATATTGTTCTATATTGAGTTGCCCGTCGCGATCAGGAAAACACTTCTATCGCGGCCAAATCAAAGTTGTTAGGCATGCGACATTTACAGAATGAGCGGCAATAACTTCCGAAGCTCGCTGCTGATTGTACCTCTTGAGATGCCACTTTCTGCTATCAAAGCGAGCGCATCGTGCACGTTATTATTCAAAACACGCACAGCAGTATGGGCTCTGTACTGCAGAGAAAAAAAAGGAAAAGAAAACAGTCAATGCACCCTCCTCACATCAGACGGCTCAGCCATGCGCTGCGCATCAGTACCATGTCCATTTCGTTCGGAAAGACTTCGAAGTATTCTACAGGCAGCCGAGACCACGAGTTGTTTGGTGTACCGCCTTTAACAAGCTACAAGTGAATTCTCCGCAAGCGCTGACAGTTTTTTTCTATTTGTCCTCCTTTTCTTTTTTTTTTTGACACATTTAAGTATTGTTCAAGTTTGCAGAAAATGTATTGTTTATCTAGCCGCGTTCACAGCCGCATGCGTACGGATGACTCCGAAACTCCGAAACAACTCCGATGTACTCCGAAACAACAACGCTGGAACCATTCATCAACACTACGCTGTGCCACCTGCACACGTTCGACTACGGAACCATTTTGAAATTGCTCTATATTGAGTCACACATCGCAATCAGGAAAACACTTCCATCGCGGACAAATAAAGAAATTTTTTGGCATGTAGGGCCCTCTGGGCTGTACTAGTCGGCGATAAGGTAGCCTCCCCTCCAGCGGGATTATCTGACTGAGCCATGGCGAATGCTCGGTTGCCATGGAAAGACACCTCTGTACGTTTCTTTTTAATGATGGCGAGCTTGAAATTCACCTCCTGCACTGCACAACTTCTGTAGGCTTGGAGTGACGTCCGTCACCAGCACAATATGCCAAGAGCGAGTGGGGCTATACTAATCCACGTACAACCAAATTAGGAAGGCTCACAAAGCTTCCACGAGACTCCCTCACCAGATCAGGAATTGGCCTCCCTGGTGCAGTATTCGGCGACCCCCTCCCAAATGGCTAACTCAATTATACTATGGCCCTCAGTCCCCAGCAGCTGTGGAGCACATGACCAAGGCTGCGGTCAGACCTGCAACGCAGCAGAGGGTGCTAAGAATCCCTGCATCCAGACAGGCCGCCAATGCAAACTGACCCTTGCAATGATTAACACCCGAACCCTCTCGATTGAGGCTAGCTTAGCAGGACTCTTTGAGGAATTATCAGACATTGTTTGGGATATTATCGGCATTAATGAGATTAGAAGAACTGGCGAGGCTTATACATTGCTGAATAACGGACATGTCCTCTGCTATAGAGGTCACCTAGATAAGAAGCAATACGGAGTAGGATTCCTAATCCATAAGGACATAGCGGACAACATTGACGAATTCTACAGTATTAATGAGAGGGTAGCTGTAGTCGTAATCAAACTTAAGAGGTACAGATGAAATGTAGTACAAGCCTACGCTTCAACGTCCAGTCACGATGATGAAGATGTAGATCAGCTTTATGAAGATGTTGAATTAACAATGAGAAAAGTGCAACCTCAATATACTGTAGCAATGGCCAACTTCAATGCAAAAGTGGGGAAAAAGCAGCCTGGTGATCAAGCAATTGGCAATTACGGCATCGATTCTAGGAAGGCTAGAGGAGAGATGCTGGTATAATTCGCAGAAAGGAATAAGCTTCGAATAATGAACACCTTTTTCAGGAAGCGTAGCAACAGAAAATGGGACCTGAAAAAGCCCTAATGGTGAAAGAAGAAATGCAATTGACTTCATACCTTCTGCTGATCCCAGCATTGTGTAGGATGTAGAAGTGATAGGTAGGGTAAAGTGCGGTGATCACAGATTAGGGAGGGCTAGAATTCACCTCAATGAGAAGAGAGAAAGAGCTAAATTGGTCAAGAAACAGGTGAACCTAGAGGCAGTAAGGGTAAAAGCAGACAACTTCAGGCCGGTACTTGCAAACAAATAGGCTGCCTTAGAACAGAGAGATGACGATGAAGTTGTTGCCTCCGAAGCCAACTAGGTTGGCTTCGGAGGCAAGACACCAAGGCACTAGTAGGCAAGCTCTCCCAACTAACAAAAGGACCTAATAAAGAAACAACAAAAACTGAAAGTGTCTAACTCAAGAGATAGGATAGAATTTGCGCAACTGTCAAAACTGATCAACAAGGCGAAAATAAGGGATATTCGAAACTGTTATGTGAGAAAGACTGAAGAAGCCATAAAAAATGGATGCAGCCTGAAATCGGTGAGAAACAAACTTGGCATAGGACAAACCAAGATGTATGCACCGAAAGGTAAGCAGGGTAATATCATTAGCAATCTCGAAGGAGTAGTAAAAGCAGCGTAAGAATTCTATACTGACCTGTGCAGTACCCAGAGGAGCCACGATACCTCCATTCGAAGCAGTAATGAACAGGTTGCAGAGACTCCTGCTATACCTAGCGACGAGGTTAGAAGACCTTTGCAAGCCATGAAACAGGAAAAAGCAGCAGGAGAAGATAGAGTAACAGCCGATTTAATCAATGATGGAAGAGACCATTGACCTTCAAAGTTTTCGAATGTTCCGAAAATACAACCCGGGCACCCCTAGTGTGTCGACGAAGTGACCAGATGACACCGAGTTAACACATTTAATAAGTAGTTTCCATGTTATCAATTTCTGCTAAGGAGCATGCTATGTGAATAGCTGATGAAGCTTGTAACCAGCCCAGTTTTTCTTCCAGTTTTTTCAAGTAGACACATTCAAGTATGCTCGGCACAGGTGTGAAAGCATCAGGACCTACTGTCTTCAATAGAAGTAAAAAATTTCTTACATGGGCAAATTTTATTTCAAGTGAGCTTACTATACAAAATATTTCCAGTGTTACTTCCTAGCCGATCATGCCAAGCAGAAGAATAGAACACCCACCGTTCCGGAGTTTCGAGCTGCCCGAGCCTGCGGTTTGTATTGAGCCTGGAGACTCGCTCCCACGCTGCAGTAGACGGCGGCCTCAGCGGAGCCTGACCTGCCGCGAATTGCTGTAAAAGGGCAGGCACAGCCATGTCAGCACGACAATGACAATCTCTGCTAACAATGACCAGTGTGTGGGCACACATTGGCCTTGTAGCATCGGTTTGCAAGTCTTGCATTCATTTCCCTAACTTTCTCATCACACCCAACGTTATGCTTGTTAAATGTGCAGGTGGTGCATGCATACTGTGTTTGAGTGGACCATTTCACGAGTCAACAATCTCATCTGGAGAAGCATGCCAGGTGTACGGCCAGGCAAACATTTCCAGCATTCCTTAAAAAATGTCCCTCTCTCTCAAGGTTTTGTTTATGAATGCCAATTCATGCTCTCCCTTCCAACTTTCGCTTTAGATTTATTGCACTGGTTGAAATCTAGCTAAGATCAAAACTTTGCCAACACACCCTTCTCTGCATTAATGTGTGTTGGCTAAATTTGTAAGAGAATGCCCTTTTTTTTCAAATTGGACTGCTCTCACTGGCTAAAAGTTCAAACATTTTTATTTTAACAACACACCAAATTACAGAGGTGAATTCCATGCACATTGGTTCTCATTAGTATAATGCGCACGGATGTACGCATGCACACACACAAGCAGTTGAACCTCAATGCAAGAACAATGAAATAAAAAGCATGCTGGCCCACCTCTACTTCCACGGGAACTGCGCTGGGAAAGTTGGCGCTCTGATTGCCGCGATCCCTGGAGAAAAATGTTGCTGGGCTATAGGCGCGTACGAAGAAGCCCTTTTTCGAAAGCCGATGGCAATATGGTAACATGAATTTAGGGTCGCATTCAATTCTAACGTGCATGCAATTTTTGACCAGTTTTATCGGAAGAAAGGTCCACGTTAGATTCGAGTAAATACAGTATTTCAAACTCCATATCTATGCTATCTTGTGTTGTATATACATACATACATATACACACACACACAAACACACACACACACACACACACACACACACACACATAAATATTCTCCACAACTTGTTACTCCACAACTACCGAGACATGTGAGCACATCAGATCTATGAAGGTTTTTCTATGCAGTGCATGAGATCGTCATGTGCCAGCGCACCTCCAATTGCCTCGATTGACAAGGAGGTTCCATACCTCCACGATTTATCAATTCTTAAATCTTTGGCGTCTGATTAGGCATGGGTTATTAGAGGAGCCTGAGCCCCCCCTTCTGATGGTTGTGACCGCACATCCATAGAGTGTGTGTGCTCACATACACCGTTCAATTACACATTTCACATGCGCGCTGATTGCTCTTCTGCAAGAGAGTCGAGCGGCAAGTCCGTTAATGGTGACTACTGCCCAAGTGCCGAATTGGATTACATCTATCGCAGTGGATCTAATTTCTTATATTTATCATAAATATTTATGCAAGCCCATCCGTATTCATGAATAGTCGGATGCGGTTGTTGAACTTATGCCCATGCCGATTTATATGTTTTTTCTGCTCCTATAATGGCCTGCAAAGGCTATTATTATATGAATGAATATAATGCATGTTTACCTACAGAAAACATTTTTTGTCACTTTATGGTCACTAAAAAAATTGTGGCTAATGTTTTTCATATAGGTCACTCGAAAGACGTTCAATTTGCAATAAGGAAGTCGACCCAAGGGGGGGGGGGGGGGCACCATAAAAAAATGACCCTCAAAGAGTTAACGGGGTTCTTTGCAGTTATACGATACTGATCACAGTATCATCGCATTCTACTCCCTTACAACTGTTTAGATATCGCTCTATATTGCGTTACCCATCGCGATGAGGAAAACACTTCTATCGCACACAAATAAAGTTTTTAGGCATGCAACATTTACAGAATGAGCAGCAATAACTTCCGAAGCTCGCTGCCCATTGTACCTCCCGCGATGCCCCTTCCTGCTATCAAAGCGAGCGCATCGTGCACATTATTATTATTCAAAACACAAATAGGAGTATGGGCTCTGTACCACAGAGAAAAAAAAATGAAAAGGAAAGGAAAGGTAGGCAAGGCAAAACAATAACCCTACTGCAGCAATCATGTAATACAGGTCACTTGGTGCCTATTGACTCACTTTGCTTATGTCACGGAGGATGACCGCAATGTAGAGCAGAAGGGCCAGTATTGAAGCCGTCAACGTGCATTGTAGGACACCTGTGGTAGGACACTGCGGCGGTAGGACATGGCAGAAGAGCTATGTTACAGCAGCTCCTAACGCTCCACATTGTTTTTTGTGAATGGGCAAAGAGGAGACACTAGGCACAATTTTACACGACGTGTTCGTCGTACCAACAGGTTCTATAGGTTTTCAACATGTTCCAACAATTGGAACTGGCACATTTCAGACTCGTTGCATGTCGTATCGGACACCGCATTGTGCCATATGTCTTGTGTTTTAAAGGAACCCCATAAAGAGAAACACGAACTTGAGCTGAACTTTTAAACCGTGTTTCTACAATACTATTCAAGATATTAAAACCGCGAAAAAAAAAACTCGAAAGACAGAAATGACGCAACAATGAAAAAATGAAGGCGATGCCACCTTGCATTTTCTGCATACCAGCCCAGTATATGACGTCAAGGTTTTCGGAAGCGTCTGCTGGGGTCTATTTAATGTGACATCGGTATAGATGCATAGCGTTTTGTTCCAAAATAGGCTAAATACTGAACTCGATCAGTTTCGACTGCCCTACTGGACCAAAATGGCTCAAATGTGATGGAATCTGTAACGTCACACTGACGTGGAGGCGCTAATGTTTCAGCGTGAATTAAAAGAAGTGCGACATTCCCATTCTTTTTCTAGGTGAATTAATCAACTTATTACCTCAAACTGTAAAAAAAATTGTTGTGAAAAAGTAATTTGCTCTGTTAATTGATGAAGTACCTTTCTTTAGTGTCCCTTTAAAGGCCACTCATGCTTTCGCTGCTATGGAAACATGCGCTTTTTTTCCACTTATTGGCAACGTAGTGGGCCCTTTATCTTTTTAGAGTTAAATGTTGTCGAGAATTCAGCTGCGAACATATTTAGTTGGACATAGGTATATGCGGCCAGAGTGAGGTCATGCAACTTGTCTTGTGGTTGCTAAAGAAAAACCTGTTCTTAGTGGAGGGATGCGTATGTGGGGTCCATTGGCCTAGGACCATTTATATCAACGCCTCGACTTCTAGTTGGGCGGTTCTTAACGTATCTAAATTAATGGAGAGTTCAAGCGGGCGATGAACAAAATGGCATTATTTAGGCATTCAGAAGGACGGCCGTAGTAGAAGACAGTCTGCAGAGAGATTCCCGTGAGTCAAACTTTAAAAAGAAAGAACAATAGAATAAAGCGTACACAGCAAACAGGCACTTGTTGGGGCACAGGCCTTATCCACTGGAGTATGGCGTCGATCAGACCGGGTGGTGTGGTCTCATAATTCCTTAAGAGAAACAAGGTGGTTGTCATCAATCAGCAATGACTGAAGATGCCTTATTTATTGGCACAGACTCATTGTGGGGTATAGACCATGAATCGGGTGGTAAGAACATTTTTTTCGAAAAGGAATACAAATTAATTGAGGATGAGAAAAAAACCGATAATAAATGATATTAGGTAGTGCATAAGTTAGTCAGCCTTGCATTGATGGGAGAGATAGGATAACGTTGTTACACATGCACAAGGATTGAGCAAGTTTTGAACAATTACACTGATAATATTATAAGTGTGAATTTGTGTCATGGCTATTTCAATTTATTGAATTCATAATTTATTGAAGGAAAATTAAATAAATCATGGAAAATATTAATAAGGCAAGCTTTTTGTGTCACAAAAGTAATTATACATGGCTGGGCAAACATTCCTGCAGCTGTAACCTAATATGATTGCTACAAGTGAAAGTACAGCGGTACGGCATAAAGGCAGGCCTAGAATTTGAAGTGAAATTTCGAAACATCGATATTGTATTGTAGAAAACCGCTGACATGATGGTAAAAAAGCTCATTGCAGAGGTAGCATAATGGGGATACCACCAGATTACACATGTGCAAGTAAAAATGAGGTGGTGAAAAACGGCAGTGCAGCCTTGTAAATGATATTTCGAATTGTCAGTTAGTACACTGTTGTCAGTTCCAAGATTAATTTAGATGCATAAAGTCTAGATTTTTCTAATGAGAGACTTTTTCTGTTTTCGGTCAAACAAAACTGCCGAATATATCTAACCGCAGGGATATGCGCTGTTGTTAGACAGACATAACCGCACTGATATAACCAGACCATTAAAATATACTCATGCTAAAGAGTCTGATATTGCATTGAGTGGAATGTTTCGGTTGCCTGGTATCCATACTGAATGGACTAGACTAAGTGGGGCAGAACTAGTGTACAAAACGTGTTTAAAGCTGTCAAATTTGTAGATGCATTAAGTGCACTGCACAAAAGAGAATGCGATGATATCAACTCTTGTAGCATGAAGGGGCGACTTTCGTAAAGCAAGAACTATTGCCAGAACTTCTGCCTGAAAAATAGAATCGGGCAGGCAAAGAGAAAAACACCCATTTAGGTATGACGAGTAGATCCTCACGCTTGCCTTTTCTTCACACGCGGAAGCATCAGTCACCATTACATTTATTGGGAAATAGGGTGGGGGCAGCAATTATGCATTATCGGGAAAAATGTCTGCAAATTCAATTTTGAACGACGACGTGGACCTATCAAATAGCCGTATTTCCCCTTATGGGGACATTTGAAGGTGCTAATTTTGCCTGCACTAAGACAACCTGTGGGGTATGCAACCCAGGCCATGTGTTCTCAAAAATGAATTTTTGGTTCACTAATAAATGCATATTGTGTATGTCCGAGATGAGATTCATAAGTTGTTAAACAGATTTGATGTCATCACTTGAGCTCAAGTCTCCGGCAGGTTTGATGTTAGTCATTGCATAGCTTTTAGTTAGACCTTGCATAGCCGAGGTACAGGCGTCGTCAAATCTCTGGATACAAACATCGTCAAACCTCCGTCGTGTAAAGGTCGCCCCAGATGGAGGTCTTCAGCATGTTGCGTATCAGCGGCCTTGCATAAAAGGGTCACCTACATCACTTTTCCAGGCGAGGGCTTGGAGACCGTCCCTGCATCATGCTCAATGTTCCTGCACGACTTGGCTAGGAGCGCCACGGCCATAGCGATTGCGCCTGGCACCTTAGTGACTGTGGCCCCCACTGCTGGGTGGTGAACGCCTCGATTTCATGTGGCCTCTGTCAGAACAGGGGTCATGGTGAATTCACATCAAAACCCTGCAGTACAAGTTAGTGGTAGTGGCACTCGCGGTATACGGGCCCGCCTCACCATAATGATAACAAAGTGGTCGTCAGTCAGGCGTGCACCATATGTCAGATTTACGTGTGAAAGCACGGTTGTTTTAGAAATGAACCGCCTGTGCCGAAAGTAGCGCAATGTGGTGGTTCGGGGGGGGAGTTAACGGGAGCTAGCGATGCTGATGCACAGATGGAGCGCCTCCATGTGTCTCAGTGCGTCACACGCCGGAAGTCGCTCGCCGCGGGTGGTGGGGATTCCGATGGAAGGAAGCTGCACCTCACCCATCCGTGCAAGTAGTGCACCGAAACTCACTCGCCGGGAGCGCTTGGTGGGGGTGCGAATTATGCGCGTTGTCGGCGATGTAGTTGAATGTAGGCTGCTCCGCCCGGTACAGCTGCTAGAGCATGTGGTGGACTACCGAGCGTATTATCTCACGGAGTGCATCAATGCCAGTGGCTGCGAAAGTTCCCAGACCGATGGTTGTTGAAGCAGCATTTACTTGCCACTCATACGGGTTCGACTGCTGCTGCAGGGCCTTTTCGAGAGCAACGGTTTCTGTGAGGAACTCTGAAACCGTCCTCAGCGGACTACGAACACGCCCACCGAAAAGCTGCTTCTGCACCAACTGCACCACCCAAAAAAGGCTCCCCGAGTGTTGTGCAACAAGTCTCAGTTTGAGAGCCAGCGAAGGCTTCAACCTGTGTAGCAGTCAACGCGCGCAGCGAAGAAAAGCTGTTCGATAGTTGTGCGATGTAGCACAAGCGCACACAGCGAATACCCGAAGATTGATGGATCCGACACGAAGTTGACACAATGTTAAAAGTTTCTTAAATGCAGCACCCCCTGACAGCCCTGCTTTTTGTGTTGCTGCTGCGCCATGCCTAGCAGGCAATATATAAGGGGCCGCAGTAGTCGCGTTTTGGCAATAAAGATGTGAGTTCGTCACTACTAGGCGTGCTGGCCTGTTTCTTCGGTGGCTGCGCTTCGCGGGCCATACTCAATTGTATCAGAAGTAAAGCAACCTCTTCAACCCATAGCAGCCGTCGTGCCTCGAGTGTTCTGCGACGCGTCCGAGTCTCAGCTCTAGCGAAAAAATCTGGAGTACGCTTAAGCTTCGCCTTTAACTGTGGAAAGCGATAGCGTTCCAACATCCTTGACCGATTCTGAGAAGATTTGAAATATAAACACTAAAATAAACGCATGCGCTATCACTGTTTTGCTTCATGACATTTATTTGTGGGTTGTCATTCTGAAAATTCCGAGGAATAACTTTGTAAAAATGCAGAACATGGTATGAGCAACTTTAGTGCTCGAAGATGAGCTGTAGTGCCGTAAAAAAATCTTTTTCACTCACAAGACAGCCGACGCGGAACGCTGGACGCCGGATTTTCTGGGACACGGGGCCCTTAACGCTCTCGCGTTAAAAATCATGCGACAGTTGTGCGGCGGGTCATAAACGCGCGCAGCGAATACCCGTATGCCCGACTCGAAGCTATGCGAAGCAGCCACTTCGTCCCCTTGCAGCCATCGCGCCCCTAGTTTTGTGCGTTTCAGAAGAGCCTGTGATGCGCGCAGCGAACGCGCCGGGAGATTCCCTATGAGAAGTACAATGCCTCTAGAGCATGCGAGCTGTGGCGGTACGAAATAGCTCACCGGATGCGAAGCGAAGGTCAAACAATTGAGCAGTTCCTCGACACATGTCCGGTCTGGCGAGCAGCCTTAATATTCTACCTCTGCCGAACTGGCGAACCTGAGTGATCTGCCAGAAGTGAGCTGAAGTCTTATGCAATTCTACCTGAATCGTCTTTGATTGTTTCTTACTGATCATACCGCCGCCGGTAGGCACCATGGCCACAGGAGCGTTGCCGGTTCCACTGCGAAGAAAAAACTCACGCGGCAGATCCTGAGGAGCTACCGAGGCTTACCACGGCGAAGCCCCTAGCCAGAAGATCATACACACATCAAGCAAGCCTAACTCAAAAACACATGAGAAAAAAAAGGGAGTTGCGTAAAATAACAAGCTAAACAAAGAAAATACCGCCCGATATTTGACCTAAGCCCGAAAGCAATAAAAGCTACAAAAGCTGGAGCCCCGAAAGGACAATACGCGTTCCCAATACTTACTCCAGATGTCTGGCGGTAGTGCCTACAGGTCCAAGGCCTCGATGATCGTCAACGATGTTCAAGACCTCGTCGTTGAAGGCCTCGATGCCTGACTACCCGCCGCTGGCTCGATGGCTGGCACACTCCGGAGGAATCCACAGACGCAGGCAGCGTCTCTGGACTACCCGCCGCTGGCTCGATGGCTGACATACTCCGGAGGAACTCAGAGTCGCAGGCAGCGTCTCTGAGCCGGCGCTGTGTCACGCGCATGGCCATATATATAGCGGCGAGAATTTGGGGTGGCGCCCTCTTGCGAGTGACGTCACGGCCAGGAAGCCGCTCCAGGCCGCTCGCGCTCGTTCCCTCCGTGCGTGCTTGGGGCATTGGCGGCTCGAGCCGTACTTACAGAATGTTATTTGGGATTATTTCTGCTGCCATGCCTGAACTGCAGTTTGTTCTTCGAAACCGCATGAGTCATGAAAATTTGCGACTTGGATATCGCAAGCTATGTAGCGTTTAAAGGGTATACTGGTCTTGCAATGCATATATGCACCGTGTCTGTTCATAAATTTTGCTTAAATGAATGTCTGCAAGTTAAACACGTGAAGTTATTTATGATGCTCCTCTAAACACTTAACATTCCCTTATTAAGTATGAGAGGCATAGCATGTTACATAGAAAAAGTACCCTGATATTTGGTGTCAACATTATAAATCTGTGTTAGAAGGACACTGCCCAGTGAAGCTGTCATCATGATTTTGTGTGGGAAGGTTTGGTACTACTTTCCCCGTTCTCTGAAATAGGCGCCCAGAAACGCATTGGCTGTTAAGACGACGGCGCATCGTGTATAGCATATATTTACTTCACGAATACCATAACAGCAATCACATGAAAGAAAATTTCCTGGTTAAGATCGAGAACCAATCAAATGCAAGCGACGAAATGTGTCATACCGGCCCTCAGTAGTTTTTATCGACGATATGGCACAGCCTTCCCGCAACGGAAGCAGCCGACTGTTGTTATGGCGAGGCGCGCATTGTTCGCGAAACCAAGCAGTTCACTACAACTTCGAATTGAAACCATGAAGTAGCTCTTTACGGCTCCAATTAAAATGCCTATAGCATACTCGAGGCACTACAGCGCAGTTTAGGTTGCGTTGAAATGGAAAATGCACAGGTTGCGTTGAAATGGAAAATGCACAGTCTGCCTCACCATGTCTAGATCCTGCGTTGTTTAATCATACAAACTGAAAACTATTTGCTTCGTCAGTGCATAAAAGAGAACCTTGCATGTCCGCCTCATAAGGAAGACGCCACAAGCCTCACATGAACACTTGAGCTGCACTGGGTAGAGACAGATAGAGAGAGAATAAACATTTATTTGGCAGAACAAGTAGTAATTTCCTCGATGAGTGGGGCCCTCAGCCCAGGGCTCCATTGCCATGCGCGACTTCGCGAGCCCGCTGGATCAGCCGTTGCTGTTCCTGCCGGCTTGTGCTGAGCGGCGCAGACTCTCAAGAGGAAAGGGTAGGGTTGGGTATAGGAGGAACACCCGAAGGGTTAGGGCATTCCCATGTGGAGTGGTACACCATGGGTTTGGCCCCACAGTGGGGACAATAGGAAGGGTATAGGTTGGGATGAAAGATATGTAGCATGTGGAGACAAGGAAAGGAATTGGTCTGCAGCTGCCGCCAGACCACGGCATCTGCCCTATTAAGCGAAGGATGAGGAGGGGGATAGTTAAGGCGACTTGTCGGTAGTACTCGAGCGTCTCGGTGTACTGTATGGGCTCTGTCGATGCGTCGTCTGGGTTGGACAGCTCTTCCAATGGTGCCCGGCCAGTCAGACCTCGGGCTACCGCATTAACGCGTTCATTACCATGGAGAGAGGCGTGTCCAGGAGTCCAGACGATACGCACCCTGCGTAACGTGGTGGGGGGGGACAGAGGAGAGAATTCGATGTGTTTGTGCAGTCACGAGTCCTTGCGCGAAGGCCCGGCAGGCAGCCTGCGAGTCTGTCACTATGGTGATGGTGTTGTCTTGTGCGGGAAAGATCGAGGCGTGGACAATGGCCAGGGCTATTGCTCCTTCCTCTGCTGAGCAGCTGTACGTTGTGAGAACTGTGGCACATACCCTAAGCGCGTCTGTGTAGTCAGTTACAGCTAAACACATAGGCCGCCTCCCTGGGTAGCGGGCCGCATCAGTGCACAAAACCGGTGTAATTGTGGTGCGGTCTCCAAAAATGCGTGCCAGGGCCTGAGTTCGGGCGCGTCTACGGCCAGCGTGTCGCTCGGGATGCATATTGCGGGGAATCGGAGCTACTTGTATGCTATCGCGTAGAGCAGGAGCGAGGCGATATTGTGGGACATGTGTGGGTTTCTCAGGAGCAGGGTAGCCAAGGCGAGAGAGTATAGCGCAGCCCTGACGTCTGCGTCTCAGACGTTGGAGCTGACCATTGCGATGAGCCTCCACAAGCTCGCCTATGGTGTTGTGGATACCAAGCTGAACAAGCCGTTGTGAAGAAGCCCAAGAGCCGCTTTTACTGCCTTCCGAAGAAGGGCGTCCATCTTCTGAGCCTGAGTGAGGGTGAGATTGTGATAGGGGAGGTGATAGGCGAGCCGGCTGTTTATCAGAGCCTGTACTATGTGGAGGATGTCTTTCTCGCGAAGGCCTCTTCTACGATTAGTAATACGGTTTATCATATGTATGACTTGTGCTAACTGCTGACCCAAAAGGTGCGTAGTGTGCGAGGCTTTGCCATCAGACTGAATGTGGAGGCCCAAGATACGGAGTCTAGCTACGTGAGGGATGGGGCTGCCGTGTAAAAGCAGGGAGATATTAGGCGATTCATCGGTTCTGCGGCGCAGCCTGTGCACCAGGAGCAATTCGGACTTTTCGGCTGCACAGGCAAGGCTTCCTGTGGCTGCATAGTTTTGCACGACACGCACAGCTTCCTGGAGAGCATCCTGGATGGTCCCGTCGGATCCCTGGGTTGCCCAGATCGTAGCGTCGTCGGCATAGAGAGCGTGCCGGATGGTGGGTATCTGGTTTAGTTAGGGGGGCAGCTTAGCCATAGCCACATTGAAGAGGGTGGGTGATAGATTGGAGCCCTGTGGTGTTCCTCTACCTGTGAGTGTGATGACGTCCGACCTGAGCTCTCCTATGCTGACAGTGGCTGTACAGTCCGAAAGGAAAGCTCTGACGTAGGTATATGTACGTGTGCCGCATTGGGAAGAAACCAGATTGTCGAGAATTAGGTCGTAGGAGACGTTGTCCGAAGCCCCTTTGAGGTCCAGGGCCAGAATAGCTCTGGTTTGTGCCATAGTGGGGCCATCCACAACGTCCGCCTTAAGCTGCAGCAAAATGTCTTGCGTAGAGAGGTTAGGGCCATAGCCGAAGAGTGTATCCGGAAAGAATTGGCTGTCTTCGAGAAAGGGTTGTAGCCGCGAAAGTACAACGCGCTCGAAGAGTTTACCTACATGAAGTTAAGGATATAGGTCGGAGGTTCTGGAGGGACAGTGGCTTGCCTTGCTTGGGAATTAGCATGATGTCCGCATGGCGGCATTCCTGTGGAAGCGTGCCATTCCTCCAGTGGTCATCGTAGAATGCAGTTAAGTCTTTAATAGCCCCATCATCTAGGTTGCGTAGGAGTGTGTATTGAATACCATCAGCCCCGGGTGCAGCGTTGCGCCTAATACCCTGTAAGGCCGCCCTAACCTCGGCTTCTGTAATATCAGCGTCTAGGGAGGTGGCGTCTGTGTGTGGTTTAGTCTCTGCATGGGGCGGGTGCCTGTAGCAATGTAGCGTTGCTGTAGAGTGTGAAGTAGGGTAGTGTCATCGAGGCCTGATTTGTGGAGGGTGGTGCGGACTCTGTTGCTAGTGTGTATTTTGGTTTGCGTAGGGTTTAATAATGCGCGGAGTAGCGACCAGGTCCGAGGTGTGCTTAGCGTACCGCTGAGGCGATCGCAAAGGCTATGCCAATTGTTATTAGTGAGGGTGTTCGCGTAGTCATCTGCCTCCGTAGTTAGGCGGGCGATACGCAGACGAAGTTTCCTATTATGTTTTTGCCGCCGCCACCACTGGGTCAGGCCTCTACCGGCCTCCCAGAGATGGAGCAAATGGAAATCCACATCGGGTGTCTCTGTTGTGGCAGTGATGTGTTGAGTGGCACTTTGCAGCGAGAGCCCGCAGCGAAATAAAGCGCCCCGAGTGTTATGCGACGCCGTCTCAGTTTCAGAAAAGTGTATAATTGCGAGCAGCGTAAGCCCTAGGAGACTGCCTGTGCAAATGAAGGCGATGCAGCCCTTTTCTACCGCTGCAGCGAGAGCGCGCAGCGATATATCTCGCCCCGAGTGTCATATATGCGACGCGTCTCAGTTTCCGAAAAGTGTATTGCGAGCAGCGTAATCCTCAGGAGATTGTCTGTGCAAATGAAGGCGATGCAACCCTTTTCTACCGCTGCAGCGAGAGCGCGCAGCGATAAATCGCACTCCGAGTGTTATGCGACGCGTCTGTTTCAGATCCTGCGAAAGCCTCGTCCCGCGCGGACCAGCCACAGCGTGTGCAGCGAAAGAAAGCGCTTCGTATTATCGGAGAACAGGGCCCACAACAAGTAAGCGATTCGAAAGCGCGCGGGTTATGCAGCAACTTTCCGGTACTTTCGGGAGCTGGGAGCCTGCGCACGTGTGATCTGGTAACTACGTGGTAACTATGGTAACTATGTGCGCTTCGGAAACGGCGTCGTTGCATTCGCTACATTTGACAGTGTTTTTGCCTGTCACATTTGGCAGGCAGTCTGGCAACATTGACCCGCAAAGCTGGCACGGACGGAGCCGACGAGACGGACGGATGCCGACAGCTAAGTTCTATTTCTATTTTTATTTCTAATTGCAGCGGCGGGAAATCTGAATGGAGATAGGGCCAGCATAGAAACGTAGGTTGCAGAGGATTGGAGCACTGCGAAGCCAGGTGAACACTTAGCCAAAGTAGGGCGATAAAGTAACTCGTGGCCAACACATAACAATTAGGACTAAAAGTTTAATAGTTAGGGCTAAAAGTGTGTTTTCTTCCTTGTCCTTTTTTTTTCTTTTTTCCCCTGGTTATTGGTTTGGTTATTCCCAGTGGTCTTTACTATAGTTAATTTTTTTCCTCGCTTTTACACGGTTAAATAACAGTAGGACAAGAGAATTCATGGGACGACCGGCTAGAAAAGCCAAGGAGGAAGGTGGGGACCTCGTCCAGTGTGAGAGGTGTGAACGATGGTGTTATTTGGATGAAACGACATTCCAAACCGTGGCGGAGGCGGAAAGGAACGGCTTCGTGTGCAGGCTGTGTAAGGTGATTGAGAATTTGGAGAAGCAGCTAAAGAGTGAAATGGCGAGGACAAAGGAGGAACTCGAGAAAGAAAAAACGAAACGCGCAGAGTTTGCGGAAAAGGTCGAGAGGGAGTGGGCCTCAAGAATGGAGGCTGTAGAACGGAAATGGAGTGAGGAGCGAGAGAAAGGGCAGCAATTGGAAAAACAATTGAAAGAGTTGAGAGAGAGAGAGAGAAGCTGAGACGGAGGCACAGCAGGAATTGAAGGAAAAGGAAGCGGCAGGATCACCCAGTGGAGCAGAATGGGGGGCGGACACGTTAACGTGGGAACCGCGGGAGACACAGGTACAGAGGGATGAGACGACAGGAGGCAGAAAAGGCGAGGAGGCAGGGAAGACCCAACCGACAGAGACAGGAGGGAGGCAAGATTTGCTTGAAGACAGAAAGGTCTGGGTCGTTGGAAACTCCAACGTATCGCGAATGCAAACAGCACTCCTCAGAACAGTGCAGTATGACAGACGGGTGAAGGTTGAATGCATGCCGGGGGCTCGATTCGAAGCTGTGGCGGAGAGAGCCAAAAACAAACTGAATGAAAACAGAGAGGGAAGAAACCTGGTAATTTTGCACGCTGGGGTGAATGACGTCCTGCAGAATAGGGGGCGAATGCTGGGCAGACATATTCAAGAGAGAGTGGCGAAATTAAGGGCGACCTCTGAGGCGGTGCACATTGCCCTGTGTACTGTCCCAGAGGTCAGGGGACAGGGCCATTTCATTGAAGAACAGGTAGTGGCGGCAAATGTAATGATTAGGGAGTTGGGGCGAGCCCTCAAGTGTGATGTGGTGGAGGTGAACAGAATGATCGGGGGAAAACCTTCCCCCCTTTCGGCCCGGATGGCATTCACTACACTACACCAGCGGGATGGCAGGTAGGAACGAGGGTGGGTCGTAGGGCTCAGGCTTTTTTGCAGGCACGCAGGGCGACCCTGCATGCCAAAGCATAAAAGATAAAGGACAGGGGAGGGGGGGGGCAGGACAGGAGCACGGAGGAGGAAAAGGAAGAAGGCAGTAAAGGTGGGGTTCATCAACATGCAGGGGGGAAGAAATCGCAATAAGTAGGACGAAATAGAAGAACAGTTACAAACGGAAAATTTTCAGGTATATGGAGTTGCCGAAACCCATTTAAGAGATGAGGAAGAGCCACCATTCATTGCGGGATACACCTGGGTTGGGTGCAACAGAAAAAGGAAAGAACGCAGAGGAGGAGGCCTTGGGGCGCTAGTGAAGGGACAGGACTGGGAAAGGGTAAGGGAGAGCTGCAGTGAGCACATGTGGCTCAAGGGCACCATAGGGAATGTTGAGACAATCCTGGGAGTTGTGTATCTGAAAACGGGGAATGAGTCGAAAGAGGAGAATGCAAAACATTTCAAGTGTATGGCCAAGAACATCAGGGAGTTAACTATGAAAAGGGAAATAATCATCCTAGGGGAAACTAATGCACATTTGGAATACTTTGACGGGGCGACAGATGCAACAGGGCAGATGTTAGTAGATTTTTGTGAGGCTCATGATTTTGTGATAGTTAATACTGATTTCAAATTCGACGGGAAAATAACATGGGAAAGAAATAACACCCACTCGACAATCGACTACTGCATAATGTCCCACAAGCTGTATGAACGGTTGGGATGTATGGAAATTGATGAGGAAGGTACAAAAAGCCTGGGGAGTGATCACAAATGATTCAAAATCAGCTATGGAAGGACAGTACCACTGGTAGAAACTAAAGAAAGGAAAGGTATGAGCAAATTAAATGACAGGCAGCTACAAGAAGTGGCGAAAAACATTGAAAGCATGGCATCCAAGCAACCGCAAAGGGCATGGACATACGACGAGCTAATAGGTATTTTTAAACGAGAGCTAGAGAAGGGACAGATTAGGAAACTAGGAAGTAAGCAGGGAAAATATAAACCGAAAAGCTAGTGGGACCGAGAAGTTAAGGAGGCCATAGAGCAACGCAAAAATGCGTGCAGAAAACACAGAGCAGTGAAGAAAAGGGGAGCCACACCATAAGAGGCAGAGACAAAATGGGAGGATTACCTTGCAATGAAAAGAGAAGCATTGGCATTAATTCAAGCCAAGATAGCAAAAGTTGGGGTACAGTGGATGTTAGAGATACGAAAAAGAAAACAGAAATGCCTCTAAGAAATTTTGGGAACATATAAGGCAACAGAGTAAGAAGACAGAAGTGGTTCAGCACTCACTGACCACACCAGAAGGAACAAAGTTAGAGGGACAGGAAGCTCAGGAATATATTAGGTTAACAATAGAGGCAGCATTTGCAGAGCCAGTGGGTAGCGAGATGGAGAACAATGACAACAGCAGGACAGAATTAGAGGAGGAGTACAGAAGGATGACAAGTAAGGAATGGGACAGAATTGAACACAAGGTCCCCGTGGGAACAGCGACAGGACCTGTCGGCATACCTATGGCATTGATAAGCATATTAGGCCAGAAAAGTAAATTAAAATTACGACAACTTATTGAACAAATAGTAGTAGGGGGAGATGTTCCACAGGACTGGAAATCAAGCAGAATGATATTAGTTTACAAAGGTAAGGGAAGCAAGGACAACATTAAATCCTACAGGCCAATAACTGTCACATCAGTCATATACAGAATAGCAATGCAGATGGTGAAAAAGAGAATGGAGGAATGGACAGTACAGGAAGAGATCTTGGGAGAACTGCAGAATGGACTTAGAAGGAACAGAAGGTTAGATGATAATTTATTTGTTATAACACAGCGCATAGAGATAGCGACAGCCAGGCAGAAACCGCTATGGATAGCTTTTTTAGACATTAGAGGAGCCTATGATAATGTAAACCGAGAAAAGTTATGGAGCCAGTTGAGGGAATATAGTCTAGATAGAAAGATGATTGAGTTCCTACAATAAGTTTATACAGATAATGAGGTAGAGATAACGTGGGAGGGGGAAACTACAAAGCCAGCTAAAATAAGAAGAGGTCTCAGGCAGGGCTGTCCATTGTCGCCTCTGCTTTTTATGATTTACATGAGCCAAATGGAAAAGAGACTAGAACAGAGCACAATAGGAACCGACATAAGCTATATGCTGGAAGGGCAGAAGGTAGCACAAGTACTAGCCGGACTGATGTATGCAGATGATATTGTACTACTTGCTGACACCCGAGTATGGCTACAGGAACTAATGAGCATATGTGGAGAGGAGGGAGAAAAATTGGGACTGCAATTCAGTAGAGAGAATGTCTGGGATAATAGTATACAATGAAGAAAGGGGGGAACCATTGGAAATACAAAGCACTAAGATTGATCATGTTGAAAAATACAATTATGTGGGCATATGGCTAAACGAGGGCAAAAAATACTTGGAAGAACAGGAAAAAATTATGATTGAAATCGTGAAAAGGAACTCAGCTGTAATGAAGCACAAGGCACTATGGAACTATAATAGGTACGAGGTGGTTAGGGGCGTATGGAAAGGGGTTATGGTACCTGGCCTCACATTCGGAAATTCAGTACTGTGCATGAAATCGGAAGTTCAGGCATGCATGGAAACGAGACAGAGAAGTGTAGGCAGGTTGGCCTTAGGAGCACACGGGAACATCCCTAATGAGGGAGTGCAGGGGGACATGGGATGGACGTCATTCGAAGGTAGAGAGGCAATAAGCAAGCTCAAATATGAACAGAGACTCCCAACAATGGAGGAAAAAGGGTGGGCAGGAAAAGTGTACAAATATCTATACATGAAAAGTTTGAACACGAAGTGGACACTCAGGACGTGGAAGCTGAGGAATAGATACCTACAGCCGAGGGAGGGGGTCCAACGTGGTTCTAGTGTGGGAAAGGAGGTGAAGGAGACGGAAATAAAAATGTGGGAAGAAAGAATGCTCGAAAAGCCAGCGCTATCTATGTCTAGGTCACAAAAACAGGAGATTAAGAGAGAGCTCTTATTTGATAACTCGCGGGGCCGCTCACTATTATTCGAAGCTAGGACGGGGGTTTTAAGAACGAAAACATACAGGGCTAAATTTGAAGACGTGGACCTTTGGTGCGCAGCTTGCGGAGCCGAAATGGAGACCACTGAGCATATAGTGCTGAGATGCACAGACCTTCGCCCGACTCTGGCAGAGGGAACAGTGGCAGATATGGAAGGGGGCATTGGGATTTCCCGGGGAACGAGGGCAAAGAGACGAGAAAAGAGTGGCAGTAACGAAGGGGAGGCTAGAGGATTGGTGGAAGAATTCAAGGGAGAGATAATGCCTTAAATCGGGGAGATAATGTTTGCTCTACTTCTTAGATAGTTATTTTGGGGGGAGGAGGGGAGTGAAAACTAGGTTAAGGAAAAGAGGATATAAAGAAAAAGAAAAAAATCATATAAAATAAGAGGGGGAGCAAAAGGCTAGGTGGCGCCAGCCGCCGCCCGTTACAAAGGGTATAGCCGCCATCCATCCACCCATCCATCCAACAGACTTAAACCACACCAGTTTTAACTCTGTCCAAACTATTTTGATACGTGCAAGGTTAAGAACCTGCTGCAAGACTTTAAAGAAATGTTTTACGCCGCTCCTTTGAGTAAAACACAGCAAGCTAAATTAATAAAGCATACGTTTGACCACTTTTGGCGCGTATTTGCTGCCCTCATACCAGCAACACCGGGGAAACGGCTCTCAATGTCGTCGCTCGCATAGGCTACGACTTGTAGGGAATGAGCAAGCGCGACAGCTACCTACATCGCGTCGCTGGCGCGCGCAAGATCGCTTGTATGGTGTTTATACTTTTTTCCTATATCTGCTCGCAAACCGACAACCGCGTAAACAGAGATTATTTACTACCTCGAAGCATGCATGAGAGAGGAAACGTCATTGCAGTGAGAATAGGTGAAGAGGCAGATGAGTCATTATTATCCAACTTCAGCAGAAAAGCGGCAGCTCGAGCAAATGAGGACTGTTGACGAACCTAATCCCTCTCACCGGGAGGAAACGCTCATCAAGATTTTCAATTTAGCATTAAGAGGAAGCTTTAGCTCCGGTGCTCCTATCTAAATACATGTACAAGGAGAATTCGTTTTTCTCGGCAACGACTGCACCAAATTTGACGACGCTTGTTGCTACAGTGTACTATTCTAGTACAGTGAAAGCTCGTTAATTCGAACTTCAATAATTCGAATTTATGGATAATTCGAACTGTACGATATGGTCCGGCCAAGCTCCACAGAAGTCTATGTATAAAAAAGTCCGTTAATTCGAACGCGAGAAGGTTCCCTCACGGATAATTCGAACTACGCTCGCCTGGCACACGGCCAGAGAAGCGCGCCTACTGCCGACACACAAGGCTGTATTGCCTCCGAAACGGAGAAAACGGCGAGAGAAGGCAAAATCGGAAAAAAAAATCTAACCGACGCGGGGTCAGCCAGAAGGCAGCGGCGGCTGCCGCCTCTCCGTTCTACGTAACCTCCGAGACTTCTTGCCCGTTGCGATTCTCGGAGGCTTTGCAAATCTCGTACAGCTGCTAGTGTGCGGGGTAGGCACGGCAAGCTCCAAAACACAGCGAATCAAGTACGTCGCAGCTGCGCTTGCAATCAAGAACCAACGAATCAGGGCCTTCGCCACCTTCACATGTTCAGCGTCTTTGTATCGGCAGTCTTCATCGGTCGGACCCAGAGCTTCGACTTGAAGATGGCGTGTGCCCGCGGCACACGCCATCACTTTCTGACACGCCAAATTTCTGACATGCCCTACTGCTTCCAAATCGCAGTGTACTGTTGCCCTCCTTCACTTTCGTTAGTTCGAACTTTCGTTAATTCGAACTGAAGCGGCTTCCCCTTGTCGTTCGAATTAACGAGCTTTTACTGTACAATGTACTTGTTGCATTTGAAAGAAAAACTTAAAATCTAGTGACTGTTGGTTCCTAATTTCCGATTTAGGCCGTCAATCTTTTATTAAAAATTGGCAAAAATCGAAAATTCTGGTAAAACGAAACTATCAAGTTTCGAACTCCATTACTCAGCAACGGAACATGATTATACAATTCTGCGAATTGATTTTAATAGTACATCTAAAGCGGACAAAATTGATATATGTTACACATGAATCTAAAAAAAATTAGTAACATGGAAATACAGCTTTTGCAGAACCCTTGTAAACAACGTAACAAATTCACGTAATATGTAAAATGATATATCGAATTTGACCGCTTTCAATTATCTTATGGATGCCGTTCACAAAACCGCGATATCTGTTCTTAATGCAGAGCTATGAATTTGTAAACTTTTTCAAGCTTTCAAATTTTTAAAAAGCTATATATAAAAAAATTCAGGCCCTAAATCGAACTTGCGCTTCCAACAGTCACTAGAATTTAACTTTCTCTCTCAAATGCAACAAATTTCATTAAAATCGGTGTTGGGGTTATAAACATTTTTGCGTTTTGCATGTATTTGAATAGGCAGCGTCGGAGTTGGGCCGGAGCTAAAGCTATAGGTGTTCTGTGCTAAAGCTTCCTCTTAACGAATCAAATGATTCCGGTAAGAACTGCGAAATCAAATCTATAGGTAACGCGCAGTAGGCGCTAGGCGGCCGGCTCAATTTGAAACTCGCGCCTCCAATGCTACGCTCGACTGTTCTTTCTAAAGGAGGTACTTTTGTTTTATTTTTTAAAATTGTGAGCCCTACGCGCGACGTATGTGACACACTTTGAGTCCATATGTAGGTGAGGTAATCGCACTTCAGAATTTTCATCTTTCTTATTCCGCTACGATATTTCTTTCGATGAGACAAGGCTCAATAACGTTTATTCCCCTGTAGCAGACGACGCGGCGCTGGGGATGAATGCGAACGATGGGCGGACATTTTAATCACCAGCTTTCTATACGTATGCGAGATGTTGCGGCCCAACATATCGGATATCTTTTTTTTTATTGCAACCCATGCCCCATGTCCTGACAGGAGATAATTGGATACGAAAGTCATCACCGCAGGAGGCGAGCCAGCCGGCCAGCAGCCAGCTGTTTATTTTGATTGTTGCAGCGTCGCAGTTGATATGGCGACTCCGACAGGGAGGGACCGGTCGGGTTGCGATCCTGCCGAGAAATTTTTCATTTCGCCCGAAAACTGCGCTTTCCGCGGCGAAGGGAATGCCAACATCGTCGTCGCGCTAAAAAACGTGAGCCTTATTTCCATGTATCTTTTCCATCTCAACTGCAAATATTTGTGTAACATGCGCAGTGCAGCCAGGAAGCATGTCCGCGGTGTGTCGGCTTGATTGATCTAACAGCGTCATGTTCGCTACCGGCATTCCACTCGTGTTCGTCGTATTGTTATAGAGAAAGCTGCACCACGATCCGCAGTCTTAGCTCAATCACACCCGTCTCTATGTGAAACTGTTTCGTGCATTCGGTATGTGCGATCGCGACGTTGCCGGTTCGCACGTTTTTCGAGCTGCCTACGCGCTGCCTTTGTTAGTTGAGTTGGCGGCTGCTTAAAGTAGTAACACCGCGCATCTTTAACATATAGTTTCATTTGAAATCCTCTGTAGATGCAGTCGGGTGCGAGGCCGCGGCTGCAAACTACAAAGAAACAATAGCGCTGCAAATGTAATTCCGCCGAGGATGTTTACCCGGCGTGGGTTGTTTACTTGCGGGAAGTGACCTTCGTCCAATTGTCCCTAACTGTAGCCAGCCAGAAAAATGCTCACGTTTTTCCTCTTATCTCTTTCGCAGGAGGACAGGGTCCTTCGGCTCCGTAAGAGCGCCACATTCACCGAGGTAATGATTAATCACCGGCGACAAGCCTTTCTTTGTGTCTTTTTTATTTTTTTGATCTGATCGTCACAAAACACACATTTATGGCTATGTCTATGTCCACTTTGCCGCACGTCATATGTTGTTTTGTTCTCGTATATAGTCCATTTAAAGAAGGTTACCGGGAAGGTCATTGCACCGTTAACCTAAAGACAACATAATATTATGGCACTGCAGGAAATTATATTGCTGATGAGGGGAGTTCTACAAAAGCGTCATCTCAAGATTCATAGAAAGTTTATTGTGATTGCTTGTAAAATTATATACTTCCTTGTTATTCTGTGCAGGACACAATATCACTGATAGGAGGTAGTCTACAGAAATGTCATATGGAAGCCGACTTTATCGAGCATGTCATGAAACCTCTCCTTGGAACCCGATTCATCCATCCTCCGGCAAGTTCTATTTCTCCGTGTTCTAAGTGTGTGTGAGAAGAAATAATACTAACTGTCTGTCAAGCAGTGCATGGCATCTTGAGGGCCATGAGTGTGCTTTGCTTTGCAGCCTAGAAAGATGTGTCAGATAACCATTACCTCTCACAACAGGTCCTTGTTCGATTGACAGCTGAAAATGTGAGGCTGATCAATAAGGCCGTGCACTTGGAAAGACCATGTAAGAGCAACTTCTTTACGGCAAGACAAACTTTTCTTTTGCTATGATAGTTCTCGAATGGCATCTAAGCATATATGTGCATTGCCAAAACTTCTGAATTTACTTGCATTTGCAACAAGAGCTGTCAGTTATCCGTGCACTTAAGACCCTTCAGAAAGTTTTGTGTTTCAATTTCAGTGCACTGCATTCCATTTGAAGCATGTGTGCTGTGTCCGTGCATGTATTTCTAAAACTTGTCCCAAAATGCCTGTTTCGTGCTTCAAAGCTCTGTGTTCCATTTCACCAACGCCATGCAGTGCAGTGAACTCCATGTCAGCCAATCAGTAACGAGAGCGGGCTGTGTGTTTGTGTGTTATGAAAAGAAAGGGAGGGAGGTCTCACCTATTGTGTGCCACTCCTACTTCCGTGAAACTTCCATTCACAAACGTCGGCATCGTGCCGCAGGTGATCAGAGGTGAACAATGAAGGAGCCCTTCGAGTTCTCTGTTCTGGTTGACTGACAGATCCCACAACTTTTGCTGCATTGCGCAGAGTGGGAGACACGAAACATGGGGTGTCAGAGGTCTTGTTTCCGATTCATGCGTTGAAGTCCCAGAAATGTGCTGTTGAAGTCCTGCTATGGTGCTTAAATGACAGCTCTCATGGCAGGCATGCAAGTTGACTTTGAAGCTTCTGGCAAGGGCAGCACAAATGCTTGTAAGAGCTTATAGAACAGGATTGCATGGGAAAACTATTTCCTCACTGTTTGCAAGTGCATTCTTCAATTGAGAAGTGCATTCTGTATGTTCATTTATTGCCATCACACCGAACCTCTGAGTTCTTCACCAAATGCCTATGACTTTGTGAAGTTCAGTTGGCTTCTGTGTACAAGGCATGGATGCCCACAGCCACATGGGAGTAAGATGCAGAAATGCCTGTGTACTGAGACTTCAGTGCAGATAGTGACAATTCATCTGTAGTCCACCGATACAGTGTCCCTCATAGCCCTACATGTAGCTTCGGCTTTGCTTGGCTGCTTCATTTTTATTTATTTACTTACACAGCAACCAAGCATTTTTGCGATACAATGGTTACATATGTGACCATGCGCACATGTAGGTATACAGTAACGTGCCCAGTGAGGTGGACACAAGAGTAAACTATTGGGCAGCAGCACTCTATGATGAAAGTGTTAGTGCTTAGAGCTGTGATATGTACGTACATAAAAAATTTGTTTGTGCTGACACTGCTTTCTTGACAGTGCACAGGTTAAAAAAGAATGTCAAGGAAGTTGCCACTGTAGGACTTTTGTTTCCTGACCACTGCACCTTGCCGAGCCACCTCCAAAAATTTGCTGATGGTCCTGTGATCTCTGTTGAAATAAAGGTACGTGTCAAAGGGACATCTTAAAATCAGCGACAGGTACAGGTCTGAATTGTCAAATTAAAATTCGCATTTGGTTTTTCAGCCAAAGCAGGGATTCCTGCCTAGTCCCCGTGATCTCCCTTTTGAACACAAGGTTCGAGCATCCGTCTGCAGATTTCACCTTTCCCAGAATTTCAAGGTACGCTGAGGATGGACGGTATGAAAGCTAGTGCACCTGCGTTTCTACATTGATTAATCTACACTGTATTAAAGGGACACTAAAAAGAAAAAATGTAGCCTAGCTGAAATAATAGATTATGCTCAGGAACATAGATAGCATACTGTACTTATTTGATTTTAATATGACCTTGATTGTAATGCTTACCTGATTTTTGTGGCCAGAAATGAAGAAGGGAAGATCTCTTGATTGTAACACACGCTGATGCGTTTGTCATATGTAAAATGAAAGCAGATACAATGCCCGTGACTTACGTGATTTTTGGTGTAAGAGAGAAAGTAATGGTGATCTGTTCTCACTGGAAAAAAAATTACATTTGAGCCACTGTGAACCGGGCACCACTTTTCGTCGCTGTCCTCCTTATCACATTTAATAACCTGAACATCTCTCATCGTTGATGCCATCCATTGGACTTAACCGCGACAACTTAACGGTCTTACAGAATCTGCACAAACGATGCCTCGGCCACAGTGGCTCAATTTGATCACAGGGACTTGCCAATGATAACTTGTCACTGTTGTAGTTTTGGTTTCGCACATTTCTGACATGCATTTCATTTAAGTTTTCCTGCAAGAAAGATGTCTGCATTAGAACTGAGTAAATACTGCAACCACTGGGAGAATTGCAATTGAACACAGTGTGCCTCTTAAGAGCTTAAGAGATTACCCAAGCAGGTTGCTAGCCGTGAAAACAAACCTTGTGTTTTCTTTGAACTAGCTGGATGTCATGCTTTATTTCACAACAATATTAGTGCGTTAGCATTAGGAGTGTAAAAGTAGAAAAAAAGTGGACGTGTGTGAAGTGAAGCCAGTCAAGTGGTAATGGTAGAGGTAAAAAGGGGATGAGAAAGCTCAGAAGAGAGTGTTTGCAGATGCACTTTTGTGTGTGTGTGTGTGTGTGTGTGTGTGTGTGTGTGTGTGTGTGTGCGCGTGTGTGTGTGTGTGTGTGTGTGTGTGCGCGTGTGTGTGTGCGCGCACACGCGCATGCGTGGGTGGTGCAACTCACAGCGGTCCGCAGTTGTCAGTTGTGCTTTGCGCCTTGAAGAGGCAGGACATGTGTCGAGTGAGCTCCTGAACAACATTTTGCAATTTGGTGAATGCAGTTTAAGTCATGGATCCGAGGCATCAAAGAGGTGCAACGTAATGCTAATGCATTCCTCTCGCATTTACTGCTACATTGCCACTGAGTTTTTTAGCACCAATGGTTAACTACTGTTAACACATGATAGATGAGGCATAATGTAACCTTGGGAACAGGTTTTGTGCTCATACAAACTGGCGCCAGTACTGTCTAATGTTTACATCTCAAACATCTTTGCATACTAATCTGTCAGTTCGGTTTGAGACTTTAGTTTTATTTGGTCTCCTTGTGTACGTGCGAGCATACTTATTTGAAGTTTTCCTGGTCCAGTGATTCCTATAGGTATCACAGTGCCTCACTAGGTTAGTATCTGCCCGAGAGAAAACTTGCCCATGGCAAGCTGGAACAAACGTAAGAAATCACAGTTCCAGCAACTCTGGTTATGTAATTTATCTGGAGCGTGTGCAGCAGACTATTGGGGACTTTCCTAAAATTTCTCAAATGTCCACACATTTTGGCACACAATGATTAAAGGGAAGCTGAAAGCTTTTCCATAAAAAATGAGTGAAGAGCAGTACGCCGTGGTTTTCAACCCTCTGAATTCGAATATCGCATCGAAATTGAGCGAAAGAAAGTGCAAACATATTTTATTTCGGTGAAAAGTGCAGCAGCACACACGCCTAGCTCGCGCGCCTCGTTTCCACCTGTGATTGGTCGGGCGCCTTGTGACGTCAACAATGGTGTTCGTCCAGACCGACTGCTGCCGCTACACACGAAGCACGGTGCAAAGTAGTTTGGTGGTGTTTTGCTGAGACAGTCATGGAAATTTTCGAGAGCTTGCGTTTCTCTGAGGAGTTCGGCGTTAAGTCCAAACTCTACGAGAGCGATTTTGCGCACGACGGTGACGGGCGACGGCTTCAAGCGACAAAACAGGCCGTCGCTTGAACAAATCGCTCGGTGTTGTCGCTCGATCGCTCGTTTCTAGAAATTTAGAACTCATCGCTCGTCGCCCGGAAATGCTATGAGCGACTAGCCAATTGTGCGAAGCCAAAACTGGATGTACATAACTCAAATACTGCTGTTTGTTGCACGGAACAAGCAAACTATTGAATTTTACACGTGCAAGAATAAGAACCTAGTGCAAGACCTTCAGAAATATTTTATGCTCCTTCTTCAGTAAAATAAATCAACTTAAATAGATAAAGCATGCGTCACGCTAGTTTTGGCGCGTATATTGCTGCCCTCATACCGGGAAGTCGTCACTCAAAGCCGTCGCTCGCGTGGAGTTCGGCTTGCAGACGACGAGTGAACGCGACAGCAATCGCCTCGCTTGTAGCTTTGTCGCTGTCGTGTGCAAGATCACTCGTAAGGGGTTTATACTTGTACATACTACACGTACGTACATACTTGTACATACTACTTGTACGAGCTGATTGCGAAGAGCCGGCCTCTCCAAGAAGCAAAAAATGCTGGTGCAAGCACTGCTTTCCACGCGAACGAAGGTGAAGTGTTAGCATCTCCTTATGTTGGAAATGTTCTTTGGTGAGTATGTTTTTTGCTAAGCTGCATTCAGCGATCCAGTGAGTACGTTTCCGGGCAAACAACTGTAGTGTTATGTTCCTGCATGCCTCCTCGTAGAACGTAAGCGGTGATGCGATCTTCAGCATTTGTGCACTGCCCCAAAGCTGTCGGCAATCTACACAGACGGTTTAAACGCGGGAAAAGTTTACCGGCTGTTGTAGCACGTGTAGTATAGAACCTTCATCAGCGCGCCATCCGCACGCTACTCATAACCGGCGAATTCCGTCGGCTACGTGAGATGGTCGGTTTCTCATGTGTGCGAGAGAAGGGGGAGCACAGCGTTTTGGCGTGAGCAGGCTTTCCAACATGCAAACTTTACGCATGCACTGCGTTATGGTAGCTGCATGCAGGCTGTTTCACAACACATGTGCGAATAGAAAATTCGCGGTGCTTGGCAATGTAACCTGCGTCAAGGGTGGGCGATAAACATGCACCTTCCTTCAGCGTGCTAACTATCTTTTTTTTTTTAGGAGAACCCAAAACACGCATTATTGATAAACTCCGGTAGTAATCGTCACGGAAGTGGTTAGAGCACAACACTTGTTCTTGAGCGCTTGAAGTTGTTTCGCCTCACAGCAGCCTCCCACTTAGCTGAAAGCTTCTTGTCTTCCAGGAACTAATGGAACATCGGAACATCGTCGCGGCCGCTTGTGTTCGTGCAAGCGTAGGCTGCACAGAACGCCGGTATGATCGGCCTACAAGTTCAATTGATGCTGCGCACGTCAACTACCACTCCTATATACACACAAATAAAGGAATGTAGGGTCGAACGAAGCAGATTAGGACGGCACGCACGCAGAAATAAGCCTGGTCAGGCACTATCGCGACTGCGAAGGAGCGGAACACCAGTGTTGACGTCACTAAGCCGCGGTTTCCAGTCTCCGCTCGCATCGTCAGCGTCAGCAGCAGCGTGCGGCGCTCGACGAGCGGCGGAGCTACAGCGCAATTTTAACCGACGATTACGTCGCACCTAAGTGAAAAATCCCCCCAAAATTTTACCTTCATGGTTTATAAGGTTCCCGCATCCGTATATGAGCGTCTTATTGAATTCGACAGACTCTTCAGCTTCCCTTTAAGCCTCTGCGTCGTACCTGTGGAGCCTACCACCAAAGGCAGGCCACATGATTTACAGGGCATGCAAACAGCCTTCCAATATCTTGCAAGCATGATTCACACACTTAAGACTGTGAGTTGAGGAATGTCAGGTACTATCAAAATTTGCTATCAAGATATTATAATCTGATGCTGCTATATATATATATAAGGCAGAGTCGTGATAAAAGACTTTGGTATATATTATGAAAACCTACACCAGGAATTTTACTTTATTTTCTCGTTAAAATGCACAAAATATATACTTGAGGTGTAAAGAACAAGATTAAGACCAAGAAGGTTCTGCAGAAAAAAATAATTCAAGGAGCATATTTGTAAATTACATTTATAGAATATCAAAACAGACACTCTTATCGTGAGAGGATGCTTATAAGCCAAAGAAGACACAAAAACGAAAGACTGGTGGCAACACTATCATTAAGTTTCTGTACCAGCCCGTTATGATCTCATAAATTTTGACAGCATTTGCTCAAGCCGTTAATTTTGTATTGGCAGAGAAGGACTACGATAGTATTCTAAAGAAGTCAAAGGCTGAATTTAGCAAGCTTGAAAGACATTTACTGTGCCACAGTGATTGAAATACAAGAAAGTAATGTAAATGACGTGATGTCACACTGACGTACTAGTGTTGAGGTGTTAGCACAAATTTCAAAGCATAGAAGCTTGGCCTTCAGTTTCGCCTGTAGTAGTGAATCTCTTACTATGAAAATGTCAAAAATAGACTTTGGAAAGAATGCTTTATCAGTCTAAACTGACTTAGGGCTTCTCTGTTTTTCTGTGGTGTTCCTGTGAAGTTTCAGAGCAGTTAGAATGCAAAATAAAACAAAATTTTCTCTCAGGTCAGCAAAGGGCGGATATCATCACTCAGCATGTACTGTCCTCTGGATCTGTTCAGTGGGTAAGTTTTTTTTTTCTTCTTGTCTCTCAACAGCACCTAACTTCTCATCCATTGGAATTGTGGTTTGTATTTAAAAATGCTAATATTGCTTAGAGGAATTATCCTGTATATGTGAATACTTACTGAATGTTCTCGCGCTGTCATTTTTTTTCTATGATGAATAAGTTCATGCCCCTGGTTATGGCTTCATTGATCTATTTCTTATCTTTCTCTTTCATTTATTTAAGCCAGGTTTCTAAATTAAACCTAGCATTAAGAAGCGAAAACACATTACATTAGTCATACGATGGCACAAAACTACAGAAATTGTTTTTATGCTTTCTGAACTGTGGTAATTTTATGGTATTTATGATTCTTTAAATTTACAGGTGTCCTAGGCGAATGAAAAATGCTCTTAGAGAGCTCCTCTATCACCCACAAAATAATCTCAGGGTTTTTAAGGTAAGTTTGATTGGGCCCATCTTCCAATTAAGTTTGATATGGATATCTCCTCACAATCACCCAGAAATTCAGAAGTGCCAGTTGTAATGCCCTGGGCCAGTATATTGCAGCGACTTCTTTCGATTCTATTAATTTTTTATCCTTCATCATTCATGACCTGTCGATCATGGTGATACCATATGCGGAGGGGAGCTTGGCTCACTGATAAAGTGCCAGAATTTTGTTAATCGTAGAACTGTTGCATTTTTGCATTTGCACGTGGAATTGTTGCTGGCCCTGGTTTGAACTAGGAGTCGCATTTAGTTTGAAGATTTCCAATTCCCGTTCATGATTCTCTCGCTTGCATGGTCTCTTGCAGAACAAAGAACTTATATTTAGTGAAGAATCAAGAACCAATCTAGAAGTCACGCTAAAGGATTTCTTCCTTGAATCAGGTCTAGTCAGGTAAGTTGTTGCCTGGAGGGTGGCGTACTTCAAGATCAGGTTGCAAAGTCAACCTGTCAACTGCACACATTTCTGTTCCGCATGTGCCCACAACTTTCTGCTGAGCTCTCCATTTAATTTTTAATAGTTACAGCAGGCAACAATAAGCTGCTGTCAGTATGACTTAATGCTATATTATAATATTGTGTTAGCATTTTCTTGGTTTAATTTCACTAGGCTTAGATGCAAGAGTGTTCTGTTATACTTTGTGTGCGATGGATTTTGTAGATTTCTGTTGAGGACGCTGTTGCTTAGCGTTACTGTGTTTATTTGTGGTTTGAATTATTGGCGGACATATATGTGATTGCAGCTCATAGTGGTTTTTTTTTTTAGCTGTTTCTGGAGTTTTTACATTTCTTCTCTAGCCGAGAAGACAACTTGTGCCACCTGGTCGCGAAAATCCTGCGGCACTCGTATCCTGAAACTGTGGCGGCCAGTGCATCCAGTGGCATCGGTGATGTCATCAAGCCACAGTCGTGCCCGTCTTCACACCCGTGCACTTGCACTACTAGTGAGTGGATCAATGTATGCTTTTGTGTTACGTAAGTCTTCTCTTGATTTTGACGCAAGGTCACTCTTGGGACGTAATTTTGTTTTCACAAGTTTATGGAAGTGCTCTCATCAGTTGGCAGCCTTTTCAAGGCATCTGTGAGCATGAGCATTTAAAGTAGTGACCTACTTGAAATTAGCCGTCTCAGAGCCTAGAAGACTGCCTAGTGACATAGGTATAGAGAGCATTCCCCCTTCAAAGGTTCTGGCTGAAATTTTACTTCGACAAAATTCTGGAACTTACACTTTAGTCGTGTCTTTCTTTTTAATCATGGCTTGTCTTTCTGGCACACAACTGGCTACACTCATGACATGACAGTTATCTGACACTCCCCACGGTGGTTTAGTGGCAATAGCATGTCAGCAGTAGCGTGTCACCCATTGAATAGTTTGATTCCTGGCTTCGTTTTTCTATTGTTGTTGTTGAAATTTGCAAAAAGCGCCAAGAATTAGGATATTGGAGAAAACAGAAAAAATACTTTGCGGAAGCTTCCCCAGCAACAGGTGGGCATCATTAGGCAGAACATTGAAAGTCAGCATTCACCTCAAGCCACCTATGGCTTTGTGTGCAGCTTGCACAGACAGTTCATGTTTTTACATTGCCAGTGTTATACCACTATAGCTGGTGATCTTGCATTGGTATTTCCCCTCTGACTGCGCTTTCAAAAGGAAGCAAGTCGTGCACCTATCATTTTCGTCCTTACCCTCTGTTTCCACTCTAATTCAACCAATGATGCTTCCTGCCTATTATTCAGCATTGGCTAAAGACATTTAGCCAAAAACTCTGTACTAAAGTGAAACTTGGCAAGAAAAAAAATTTCTGTAGTGTGTTGTTCATAAAGAATTAATCTAGAGCCCTTCCGCTGCAAGGTCACTCATGGCACGTTCTCGTTTGAGGCATTAAGCCTCACCGATCATCAACAGTGATCCAATGATGCGAGTGCATCACACGCAAGAACAACAGCGAGATAACACTGATACAGTCGAACCCGGCTATATTAAACTCGCAAAAAAGTCTATCAGATTGATATAGAGCATCATTCGATATAAGCCTGCTAAATAATTGGATGTCGTAAAAGCACATACCATACATGAAATCACTTTTTGATGAACCTAGCTTAGTTTCCTATGAAAAGTCCTGTATTTTCTTCTGCTTGGGCAGTTTCGCTGCCTGTGATGCACGCACTTCTCCACATTGTCTAAGGAGTCGGATCAGCTGAAGCCGCAATATTCCACATTTGTGCAGAAGCACCGGACTAGTGCGAGCACACCAATCACTTCGGAGGATATGGGCAAAGGGCCGTTGTTGCTTTCCTCATTGTGCCCACTTTCACTTGCGCTCGGTACGATGTCGGCAATGTAGTCTTCGTTTTCGGGCTCTCCAGTGGTCGCAACACCATCATTTGCACTCACAAACTCGTCCACCACTGATTCAACAGCTTCTGGAAATTCTGACAGCTCGCTCCAAACTTCGGCAACACCGGCAACTGCTTCGTCGCATTCGTCAGAATTTAGAATCATCACCGAGCACGCGTAAGCCGGCACGGCTGAAGCAATTTCGGACGAACCACTTGTACATAGCTGTGCGTACGCATCGGGCGGCATGTGCACCGGGTCGCGAGTTTGGCCGCTTTAGCCCTGGTCTCCCCGTATTCTTCAAGATCGTGCTGAGAGTGCTCTCGGAATCTTGCATGCTGCGGGGAATCCGAATTCTCACCGCATTCGACCCGATTTATGATTTCGAGCTTCACAACAAAAGGCAAATTCTGCCACTTCATCATGGCAACACTGCGGGAGAAGGCCCACAAGGCGCGCACAAAATTAACCAGAAAAGCAGCGAGACAATTCACACTTTCGCCATCTTGCACGACGAGGGCACAAGAGCCTCTGATTGGCTGTCTGAGCAAGCGCTGCGGGCGGGCCAGGATCATTTTTTGCAGGGGGGTTGTCGATGGCTCGTCCGAGGTAGCGCGGTCACGGTAGGGATAGCGGTTGGATGGAGCCGCACTGCCGCTTTTCCCCGCCACCGCAAGGGAAAGCCAACTTCTGGGGGCACTATTTCGCTGCTTGACATTCAATATATTGGGAGTCGCAGCTATCTTTGTTCGATGGAAACGTAATTTTTGCTATACATACTCATTGCAACTATACTGTGTCCAGAAATGATTCGATATATAGAATAATTCGATGTGAGCGGGTTCAATATGTCGGGTTCAACTGCAGCACTCTGAAAACAGGAAAGTGCAAAGGAAAATTATCCTCGCATGGCAATGCTTAAAAGGGTGAATGCCTCTGGTCTCTCTTTATCTCACACGAAGTGTTTCATCACTAGCGGCTCTGCTTCTGACCCCTTGTTTTCAGGAATGAAAGCTGACCACCGGCTTCCTCATGGGTGCATTTTGGACCTAGTGCTGCGGGCTCAGCGCCTGGGATCCATTGACGTCTCTACGGCCTATCCCCTGTACCTCAGTCTCAAGGACACTCTCCATTGCGCTGGAGAGAAACCACCACTGTAGGTTCCTCGTTGAAAAGGCTTTGGCTTTCAGGCCACTTTCTTGGCATGATTGAATGAAGCCAATTTGGCTACTCTGATTCATCTTTTGTTTATCATCGCTTTCGCTTAGGCTTGAGTACCTGAAGGATGGATACCCTTCTCCCTCTCTGCCTAAGGCTGTGGGCTGCCGCGAACGCCAGAACTACGAGACTGACCATACGTTTGCCTGCCGCAAGGTATTCGTGACTCTTTCCACTGTTCAGGCTGCTGCTAACGTTTTGTCTCTTATAAAGATGTGAGTGAAAATACAGATTTCTGTCATTTCTTTATATAAGTGCTGACATGACATTTACACTTTTCTTCTTTTTCTTGCACCTAAGTTAAGATTTAAGCTCTGTAAACCTTAGAAAGAAACACTGGCAAGCATTGGAGCAGCCTAGATAATTTACTGTAGTGCTATACTTGTTTCTATGAAGCAGTTTTGGTTTTGCTACTCATGTATACATCAAGTGCATGCATCGACATCGTGATCACAATTGTAGACATACAGAAAAATATAGTACTAACTGATTACAGCGACCAATTGTTGCCCCATGAAGGTAAATCAAGGATTATCAAAAATTCCTATTCAAATACTTTTACGTTACTTTCCTCCCAACTTGCATAATGTATTTTACGATTTCTTATATTATGATTTCTTTTTTGTTTGTATAGTAAATCCCCCTACAAAAATGCCCCTAGAGGGCGCTGTCGGTACATGTATAATAATGTCCCTTAATAATTTGAAAGTGTGGCGGCCACACTTTCTCCGCCACACTTTTCTCCTCGATTCTCTATGCCTGCTGGCCGTGTGCTCTGCGCATGGCACGCTTTTTTCCTGGGCTCTCGCAGACGAGCCGCAACATTCTATGGAGGCGCATTATTTTGAGCCAGTTGCACGCCGAAGTGGTGTTGAAAGTTTTAAGAAATGCTGGTAACAGCATTGATAATGCTGAAGGCAACATTTATGAGGAAGTTGGTTTTTTATTAAAGCAATATAAACGGGGTGTACTGATGTAAAAGGAGCTTTGAGGCAAGCTCTATACTCCAGACGATTTTTCTGCCACATGATGAGATGCTTTACTTTGTGTGTTTGATCTAGTATTGCTTGTGGCACATTCTGCATGTGGCTTATTAAGTGAAAACCTTAGATTTGTTTCAAGGTCGCGTTGTGAGGTATAGAAAATATCACATGACCCAAGGAAGGCCGGAAGCGAACCAAAGCATGTCCAGTTGCATATAAGAAATTACTGATTAGCAAAGTTAATTAATGATAAGTGATTGTACTAAGGTGGATGAAGGGGAATTATAATGGATTGTGGAGATTAAGGTTGATAAAGGGGGATTAGGGTAAAATACATTGCAGTGCTAAACATTATTGCCTGCAGAATATTCTTTGCATTACTACATCAGGACCACAATCATGATTGATTGCTCAACCTTCATAATCAAAGCGCATTGATGCAATGATTTTGGCTCGTGTTAAATCAATGGAAAAAGTTTCCCCACAGAACTAAACCGCAGAAAGGTGGTTTTAAAACATTTCCTATTAAAGCAAATATTCCCGGCCTCTGCCTAGATATTGATATCAACAGCAAGTGCGTATGATCATGTGAACACCCCCAGCATATTTCCTGTATCCGTGAGAAAACCAAACAATAATCGTCGCCCACTCATGCGAGCCTGGAAATGCAGTTCAAAGCAAATTGCAAAAATCCAAGGTGTCCTTAGGTATTGCCTAAGAGACGCATCCGCGTCTCTTAGGCAATACCTAAGGACACCAAGGCAATACCCCAATCTCCTAAGGCAATACCCTAATCCTCCTTGTATGCCTTGTAAAGCCTACTGTAATTCATCTCTACAAATCCTAATGCACCTTAATATACCATAATCCACCTTAGTCAGTCTTAATTCACCTTAATCAACCCTAATACACCTGAATCCACCATAATTGATGTTAATCCTTCTTCATCCACCCTGATCCTTCTTAGTACACCTTAATCCTTGTTCATGTACCTTAATCCTCCTTTATACACCCGAAACCGGCTTTATATGCCATAATCAACCTTAATCCTCCCTAATCCAATCACTAATGGATCATAAATTAACTTGGCTGATCTTTAATCTCTTATACACGGCTGGACATGCTTTGGGTCGCTTCTGGTCTTCCTGGGTCATGTGACATTTTCTGTTCACAATGCGACCTTGAAACAGAGATCTAAAGGCTTTCACCTTAAAACTTAAAGAAACGCAGTGTGTACTAGCTATCGCTCGTCACCTGCAATACCACGGGTATACTTGCCACTAATTTTTTCAGTGTCTGCATTCATTGTATGACTGATGCACACATCGACGGAAGCTGAAAATGATAGCTCGTCTACAAGCCGCTATTTCAATTTTCAGTAAAACAGGCAACGGATCCTAACAATCACAGAAAGTGCGATCGAGAGACTGTATTTTCGCACATAAATGTTAACAGCAGAAAGCAGAATCTATAGTGCTGCATTTCTGACTGAATAACAACAGTTGGCAATGTGAGAGGTGATGGAGTCCCAACAGAATATTAAGCATACTGAAGACAACCCCATATTATGCAAAGTACAAATTGCCGCAGCAAAAACGCTGGTAAGTAGGCCGGAAGAATTTTAAGAATGCAGCATTAGGGGATAATTTGATACGAGAAATAAGGACTCCTCATCTCGCAAACAACACTGTTCTTTGCCGTAACAAAGTTATTTTGGCCAATTTTATGCAGCCACTGCTTCCCGCGCAAGCAGTAACACTTTTTTTTTATCATAAAAGCTGCATAACCATCTTCAGGCTTCTTACTGCATTTATATGTGCAACAGTGTGGCATAAGGCTAGTACAGAGAGCAAGAAACAAGCGTACAACGTTCGCTACTTCGAGCTAAAGCATCAAGCCAGCCGAGCTGAGGAGAAAAATGGCGCGGACGAAAAAGAGAAATAAGCAAAATGCAAGATTCATGCGTTTACAAGGGCAACGGCAGGGAGACCAATCGTCGTGCAGAAAACGGGTGCGAGACCGCTTCTTGCAGGGGGGATGCACAAGGAGCGAGAAAGAAGCGAGGAGGTAGCGGCGGCAAAACTTCAAAAAGTGGCAGTACTTTCAAATTGTCGAGGGACATTAATGTATAAACAAATAAACTTTTATTCAAATTGCATGAATACACTAAATAAAATGAGTTGGCCTGGTTATATTGGTGCGTCCACTGTAGCTGACATTGTTTACCTTTGTGAGAGGTGGTGCAAGGAGGTAGCCACCATAGCCACGGTTTATTTAGGCCGGCCAGCCATGGTGTCGCAGGATCTCTGGAGCGGCCGATACTGAGGGCACTCAGGTCGAGGGCCAGCGTGTTCTTTTCCTCGTGATACCCGCACTTGAGCCATCTTCTTTACTGGCTCCGGAGGTGATAGTCATGCCACTACACTTTTATTAGCCATTGCTTTTCAAAAACTTCATTGGTCGCCTCCCCTTGTTTTTTGGTGAAGACATCAAAGCGACACAGAAAACTCACTCTGTGTGCATGCTGAAGAGAAGGACAGTATTGTCACATACGAACACATAGTGCACAAGATTGTGGTTACTCAATGCTGTGATGCTTGTGTCTTGGTCCTCTATGGAGCCCAGTGCTTCATTGTTGCTGAGAGCAGAAAAAGGTGCTCCCAGTAAGGCCAGTGAGAAAGAGAAAAATTCATCATAGACCATTTTCTGGCATCCACGTTCGAAGTGGCCAAACTATCGAGTCAGAGAAGTGCTGTTTCAATTCACCGGCCAACATCTGGTTAAGCTTCTGCCGGCGTCCTTCACTCATTAGCCATTTAGGCTTAAAGGAGGCACTGGAAGGGACACCAGCAGATGTTCACATTCCTCTAAAATGTGGCCAAATCTGTAATGTAAATAAAAATATAACTGCATATATTCAGCAATCCTAAAATCTGTTTGTGTGTTACACTCGCAAAATTAGGTGTATATGAGTCACACATCAGACAGACAGGAACATGTTCGTTTAACAGTCAAAAACTTCTGTCTATATCAGAGAAGTCATAGAGTGCACTAAGCAAAAAAGAAATGAGCAGCAGCAGCTTCTACCACGTGTGAAGGCCGCTTAAGAGCACTTTGTAGAGAGATGTGCAAATCTGCAAGCTGGCTATGTTCGGGTGATGGAGGCGTTGCTGCAGGATGTTGATTGTAGGAAGGAGGTAATTGAGGTACACGTTTTCGTCCCTTTAGACAATGTCAGTTGGACACCATACATATTGTACTGTGGTTCTCACCAAATTCAGGTGCTCAAAGTTGTATTGCCTGTTACAGCTTGCCTCATCAACAAACAAAGCAATTCTTATGTTATGAAGCTACCAGAAAAGGTCATTCATTAAAGTAATTTATTACTACATGTAATTCGTTACTTACCAGTTTGATTATGGTTCACTGGCTCGTTCTATTCCTGCAGTTGCTGTAGCTCTATCACATGGGTTAAGTCAGAAGTAATATGCTTCGTGCGCTTGTTCATTTCTTTACAAGCAACATAATCAGATGTAGCCTTATTGCGCCATGACATCAGAAAGTTTCACTTCGTGTCAATGCATTACGTAATGGCAGTGACTCGGGAGCAACTTTAGTATCAAATTAATACTCATGCCATACAAATTAATACATGGTATTCCGCACTATATATGTTATCCAACCATCATACTTCCTAAATGTCATCCATTTACATGCGCAAAGCATGGGGTACAGCTTTCATTACGTTGAAAATATGTCAGTACACCTTTAAGTTTGTGAAGGGACACAAAGCTTTACAAAGCTGTAAGTTTTCTTAAAGTGTGGAAGATATCACGTATGTTCTCATTAAAATTACAATTGCCATCACAGCGCACGATAACGACATGTACCCTGAGATGGCAATAATTGTTGCTCTTTATAAGCAAAAGCATGATGGCCATTATCTTGTACTTTTCGCTCATGTCAACTGGATTGTCATGTACTAGTACTACTTGCTGTCAGCTTGCCATTTTACCCATTGCAGTAGCCCAGTGGCTACGCGTTGCAATGTTGAGCTCGAGGTTGTGGGTTCGCTCCCGGCTGTGGCAGCTGTGTTTTGATGAGGGCAAAATGCAAAAACGCTCATGTACTTTGATTTAAGTGTATGCTAAAGAACCCCAGGTGGTCAAAATTAATCTGGAGTGCCCTGGGTAAGGTGGCCTGTGAACTATCAGCCCCCCGCTGAAACTGTACATGACTGACTAGCATTTCCGCCTCTCTATGGTCTGACTATCTGTATTTACTAACTACTTATCTGTAAATTTGCCTTATAGATTTATTTGTTCATTTTCAAGCATGCTTCTCTGCATTGCACATTTGTCCAGCTAATCATGGCACCAATAAGTGTTCAAATGAATACTAAACGAGAGCAGCACATATTGGTTCTTGGCCGTTTGTTGCATATGGTGTCGTCAACAAGGGCATGTCTACGTTATTCATCTCATAAAAATCTAAAGCCTGCTGATAGAAAAACTGATTGCACTGCCATTAGCTTTGGACATTTCTTTGTCAAAATGGCAGGTTAATAGTTGTGTTTCATTAACAATTGGAAAAAGATAGGTTAACACTGAGGAATAGGGTCTCTCCTGATATAATGGTAGTGCAAAACACCAATGTCTTCGAGGCCCTCACTCTTGCTGAAATGTGCTTGCATGGTTATAGTTTTTCTATTTATTATTATGTTTTAATGCAGCCATAGTTGCCTTTCCAGAGTTTTATATTGCGGATGTTTTGTTCGTGTGCTGCTTCACTAAATTTATCAATACGTGATGAAATTTTTGCTCTTCTTCTAGATCTGGGAATTCTTGGTGGCACTAACAGCTCGTGACTGCTCTATAATGCTTTCTCTACAGAGGTTGCCTTCTGTGTAAGCTACTCTGTTTTCCATTTGTTTGCTTTAGGGGCTTGTTTGTAAGAAATATGTACTAGCTACTGTATTCCTATACAGTGAAAACTTGTTAAACCGTAGTTGGGCCGGAGCTCGGAAAAGTACATACTAAGTGGTAGCACTGCTTAACCGAAATGGCGTGAGATCACCCACTTGCCTGTCAAATCCGGTACTCGGAGAGAGTGCGATGAAAGGGCAAAAAACATGCAGTATTTATTCATTTCGCCTGACAAAAGTTATTTTCGTTTGATGCTGCCGTGGCCTGACAGCGGCCTCAAACTCCCTTAAGTTGTGAGCCAGCTTTTCTGCCAGCCCCCTTTCCTCGACAAACACCCGCTTGACGCTGATGTAAAGCGCAGCTTCTGCCACTGTCAGGCCTGAATCTCCCATGTTGTCACTTTCTGTGTCATCCTCATCGCTTTCGTTAGGTGACACTTAGGCAATAACAAAGGCAACAATGGCGAAAAGTCTAACCTCGCAGCCGACATCTTTTCGTGGTCCCAGCAGCACTACCAAGCATCTTTTCCTTACATCCCAACTTTCACACACCGTAGTCAACGGTAGATCCATCTACCGTGCCATTGCAGACTTCGTGCCACGTTCGATAGCACGAATGATGTCCAATTTTTCTTTTATGCTGAGCACCCGGTCTTTGTCTGAGCTTCAGCATGACGTGAGGCCTAGCTTGCACGACACCACAACACAGGCCACCACTAGCCAGCCACAACACCCTCTGGCTCAGCGCCGAAACGATGTTGATGTTAATGTGGCTTCCCCCTCCCAAGCGCCCTCTGCATTTGCACTTGGGGGATGTTCTGATCTCTGAAGCTCGTTCTTCTGCCTGGCCAACCTACTGCTGTGATTGCATTACAAGAAGTGCAAACACCATGTGCTAACCAATACATATGCGATAAGCTGGTACAGTTTATGTGGTTACAGAACGCATTATGTTCAATGGGCACCGAGTCAGAAATTTGGCTTTACTACTTTTAAAATGAAACTACTGTTTAAGCGGGTACGGTTTAATGAGGTTTTACTGTACCAATAACTGTTCATCATTCACAGTGTTACAATCAAAAATTTTTTTATTGTAATTGGTAGTGTCTGTGCTCTAGGCTTTCATTTTAGGTTTACAATTGTCAAGTTTTCTAGAAGGCTTAAGTCTGTTAAGAGCTTATTATTGTGTGTTTTAATGCACTGGATATTATGTGATATATCTGTATAATCTACATTTCAAAGGTGGGCGTCTGTGCTGACCATTCGGGTAGCCTATGGGCATGAACAGAGTCCGGAGCCTTTATTTTCCACTTATTAAATTTTAAAGCGATTAGCTTTCTTTGGCTCTTTCGCCCATTTTCGTTGTCAGACTTTTGCAGCCAATGCAAATGTGCTAATGCAAAGGTGCTGATGCAAAGGTGCTGATGCAAAGGGCATATGCTCTTGTGCAACCAAGTTGTGGACTGCATTCTTCACTGAATGCCACCTAGCCCCTTGAGACGCACATGTTGCCATGCAGGAACTTTGTGGCACCTGAAGGTTTTGATGCTGATGTTTGGGGTGGCGCTGGGGCCGCATTTCTCTGCTGCCTGGGTCGATAGTGCAGTTGCAGGGCATTTTTATCACTGAAGACCGCATGGCGTCTCTTGTTGAGATGATTTGGTGGCTCCAGAGTGATTGTTGTGGTCTACGTAACCTATTCACTTACTTTGACGATCATCTTCGTTATTGCAACATTTTCTACGAGGAATAGTTTCTTGGTTTCGTTAGAAGGAATCTTTCTGCAATTGCTTACAACGCATGTGCATGTACTTTGTCACCACATCTATAATTTCTGGCAGTGCTGCTTTTTGTTCTGCAATTTTGTTGTGCGCAGGTTTGTTGCCACAAGTCGTAGCGAAGAATGTGAAGATGAAGAAATCGAGTCCTTCTTCTGTCTGAGCAGTCTTTTCATTGAAATTTTCTGGAGAAATGGCAGAGTGTTATGTCTAAGGATAAGGGTGTGCCGCATCCACAGTTCACTTGAGCAAAAGAGTTTAGACTTTCTAAGGCTGCGAATTGTCCCTGAAAATGAGATTGATACACATGGTCAAGATTTGAGTTGTTGACTGGCAGAGATTGTTGGTTAAAGCAGAGTACAGTAAAGAAGAAAAGCGTCAACACAGTAGTCTGCTCTTTTTGTTGGTACTTTGCCATTTGTCTAAAACATGTGGCTTGTCTATACTGGCATTTGTGGTCTGTTTTATGTCCAGTTTATTATTATAATTTTTTTGTTTAGAGTACTTCACAGACTCTACATAGGGCATCGCATGATGCGGTGGGGGTGGGGTGCACTTGTGCACACATTTACTCGCGCACACACATGCTAGGAGAACTTCAGAACTACGGGTAAAGTAAATATGGAGAGAACATATGGGAATGGGCACCCCTACTACTTCAATATAAAAATAGGCAGTTATCATGACAAGAAATGAGAGATACAAAACAGGTTGTGTAATTTTTTGATTCATTATGAAACAAAAGAAATGGGGAATACGTTTGTGAGTAGAACAAGGAATACTTTAACTATACATATATTCAAAGCCTGTATGTATTTCAGTGACAGGTGGTATCGTGAAGTGTAAATATATAGAGAGTTGCCATATTTTCGCTCGCATAATTACTGTTGCTTTCAATATTTGAGTTAGGGGTATCAGAGAGTCATTGGAGTCTGGTGTCCTTTAGTGCAAATTAATGAGTGTTAAAAATATAGTAGTATAGATGTGGTGTGTATGTAAATATAGAGGGGGCTGTGGTGTTAAATGAATGCAAAGTCAGTGGCATCATTTAGGGGGTCCTTCGACTGCCTGAAGGTTTCTTTCTTTCTCTCTTTTTTTTCCCCTTTTTCCCTGTTTATGTCCAAGTTGTCGCAGTGGCCAAGTGGCAATGGCTCTGTGCTGCCGAGCATGAGGTCGCATGTTTAATTAATTCTCAATCACAGCAGCAGTATTCCAATAGAGGCAAATTGCAAGAATGTTCATGTGCTGTGCTATAGGTGCACATTAAGGAGTGCCAGGTCACCGAAATTAACCCGGAGCTCTCCACTACAGTGTCCCTCGTAGCCAAATGTGCAGCTCCGGTACACTAAACCCCACGATTTAGTTTTAATTTTACTGTTCACATCCCCTCAGCCTCATTGCCTCTCCTGGGACGCATGTTCTGCAGGGCTAAGGTTCACACCTGGCAGGAGGAGGACTCTGTTGTGGAAGACAGCTACGGACAGGCCTATCTCTTCTCCCTGGCTGTTGTAGACCTGGATCCGAAGTCAATTGACAAACTTGAGAAGGTCTACTTTGACGACTGCAGTATGATTCGGACTGCCCGATCATGACCATGTGGAGGCTCAGTGAAGCCAGGCACGCCAACCAGGGGTTCTTGCTGTCAATGATGCTCCGTTTTAGGTGTCAGCATTGTGCATGGTAGGCAGGTGGTGCTTGAGGCTTGATAATGTGGGCAGGACAATCGAGGTTTTATTGAAGTCTTGTCAATGCACTTTAAATTTTCTACTACTTTATGCTGGCATATTTTTCTGTTATCACTTTCTAGGCCATTATAATGGCAAAATTTGAGAGCTGCCGTTAGAGACTAAGTTTGCAGGATAAAATTGCCACATCTAAAGCCAATGCACCACTGCTGTGACAATATGAAACAGTTTATAATGAACGAAGCCTACCCTATCTTGGTCTTGTTGATTTATGAAGAGACGTTGCTCAAGTGTTGTCCTTGATCGACCCGAGTTTTTAAAGCCTTTCATTGTGTTGGAACGATGTTGTCATTCGCCAAGTGCAGCGGTTGTTGGTATGTTGCCTTTGTGTTCGGGATATTTCCTTTGTGACATTTTCTTGAGCTCGGCTCACAATGACATGGTGAAGCTGAGTCTTTTGTTAATAGCCACACATCCTTAGAAAACTTCTTATCTGTTTCTCTGTGACTAGTCGCTTCGTCTACATTTTAGCAGTCTTCTAACAGTGTTAAAGTATCGTTGGTGGTTGTCGGGGGTCATCAGTTCTTTTGAACAATGTCTAGAGCATTTACTTTGACATTGTTCCTGAAGCTCAACCTTTGTGGGCATGGCGAAGTTTCCTCCTTTTGCTAAAGCCTACCAGTTAAAAGGAATTGTTGTATGTTTCCTTGTCTTTAGTTATTTCCTCCTTATCAATTTATTAATGATGCTTTCATGAAGCATCGTTAAATCTCAGTGGTGTCAGTATTGCGAAGGGTCTTATTCTCCCTGCTAAGTAATGTTGCCTGTGAATTTTAGAAGGAAAAGTTTTGTGGTTATTGCAAAAGACAGTGTACTTATTAGAATATCGGAGCCACTTCTGATATCAATGTGAAAGTAACATGAGAAATTCAAAAATGCTTGTTTGGCAGATCCAGAGTCTATTTGAGTTACTTTACTCATTTGAGAAATAAAAGTAAATTCAACCAATCGTTTGAATTATAGTAAGAGTTAGGGCCTTGAATCGGTTGCAAGATTTTTCAAAAATTTCAAAATTTAGAAATTAGCATCAAGTTTATAACTTTGGAACTTCTCACTGATAACAAATGTTAAATTGTGTAAAGCAGGCAAATATATTTGTCTGCAGCTTTCATGAATATGTCGTACTGTTTACCTGAGTTTTACGAAGGTCTCGTGCGCGAACCGGTAGCACATTTCTGAGCAGTGTATAATAACACCAATTTTTTCCAGTTTAGATGCAGTTTGCAATATTGTGATATGTGTTTTCAGTGTAGTTACCCAGTTGTCAACTTGATGCTTCATATTCTTCAAGTTCTCCAATTTTTGGCAAGTCTTGTAAAAGATATTCAAGATTGGCAAAGTTGACACTTGAGTAGAACAATTTCACCTGTAAAGGGTGCTTGATGTAATGCTTCATGTCAAGTGTAAAGGCAGTGGGCTGTGAGGAAGAGTCATAGGACCTTGCATTTATATTTGTGCAACAGACTTCTTTGCTCAGGTTTCTTCTTCTTAAAGGGCATTGGTAACTCATTGTATGCCTTGGAAGATTATGCCTCACATTCAGAGAGCTCATTCTGGCCTAATAGAATTCAGCAAGAGTACAACGTTCAGGCGTCAGCCAAAAATCTTAACTTCAAGTCAGTGCAAAAGCTGCAGCAATGCAAGAAGTGGCAGACGGTGTGCAGTTGCTTATAACCATCGTGTTGTGTGTTTCTAGCATCATACTTTGTGTATGTTAGAGATTGCAAATTGAAAAACGGCACCCTTTTTTTTTTTTAATGAAATGCTGAATGCTACTCTTTCGAGCTGGATATCGTTTGGCAGTGGCTGATCTGCCACATTACAAGCAACAGGGTCGTGATATATTGTTTGACAATCTCTTTAATGAGTGCAAATAGGCTACATAACCATTTGTTCAAAGAACCTTGTTTTGTTATTTCCTTTTACACAGTATTTCAAGCTTCTTTCTTTCTTTTTTTTTCAGGATGCAGTAGTGCCCTTTTCATGCATTTAATGAGCATGACCCGAAGGTTTTGTTTATCATACAAATGATCTCGTAAGCAGCATGGTTCTGCTTAGACAGCAGGAGGACAGTGATACACTGAATATGCTGTCATTGAAACCAGTCATTTAAACCTGATGTACAAATTTGTTCAGGTTCAGAGCCACTTAGCTCTTTCCCATTTCTTTTCCCAAGAAAAGAAATAGTATGGGGATGTGGGGAGGTAGGTGGTGAGTACAGGTTTGTACATAGTGCAGTTTACATCAGCCCTTATAATTGCCCGAGAGTCTGGGTGCATAAACGTTTGTGATACATTCGACTGGTCACTTACTAGTCCTTTGGCGGTACACTTTACGTAGGACTGTTCAAAATTGAGCACATGGAACACAATCGTCAGATTCATTTAGAGCGCTCGAAGGTGCTCTCACCTTCGAGCTGTGAGTGCGACCAATATCCAACAGAGCTCCCATCACGCGGCTCCTCCAATTGCATGGGGAACAGTAACATTCGGCATAGTCAGCAATTCTCTGGCTCCAATTTCAACAAGGCTTCACATTGCTGCGAACTGAGCCGGAGCATGGTAGGAACTAGCCAAATGTACCATTAGCGTCTTACAATTATTCTTTTAAATATATGTGACAACACTGTCTTGCAGTATTTGCTATGAGGGTCCCAATAAGCTTGTACAAGGTTGTCTGTTCTTAAAATAAGCATTGTTCTTAGAACAATATTATTTTTCTCACCAATACAACTTCGACGTTTTTTCTTCTCTATGAGGAAGAAGGTAACCAACCATGACACTTTGAGCTGACACCTATGAATTAAATTTAGTCTGCGGGATTTCCTAAGTTAAGCTGCCATGAGCATTAAGAAATAATAGCAAGGTGTTTCTTCGGGTATTGGACAACCCTGTATACCATTGCTGGACGAATTAAACTTTCATGAAATCATGGCTGTACAAGAAAGCTTTTATCCGTCTGCTTTACAGCTTATGCTAAGTGTTTGCTTGCATGAGATTCATGAAGAAAGGAACACTCTTCGAAAATTTAGTGTGTCTTCTTTAAATAACGGAATAAAGGAAGTGGTAACAGATAAAATAGCTTCATTCTTTTTTTTTACATTGGTTATACTTTGCTGCTTGTGGTGGGGTTGGTGTGAAATCCAATAGAATAGACTGTCAGGCTAGGTGGTTCGTGATTAATAAATTGAAGACATGACAATGGGACAAAGACAGCACATGACAATGGGATGGCATACTAGTGTCTCTTTCTTTGTTTCATTGTCATTTGCTGGAAGTTGTGCATATCTGAACAAATAGAGTGACAGGGGAGCAGCGTAGTAGTATCTGTACAAAATTTAGTGAACATCCAGCTACCAGAAAGACAATGCGCAGTTGGGTAAGATGTACAACTGTACTGTCTTATTTGTTTGGTATCTGGAACAACAGTGAATAATTTTGATGGGGTTTAACTGCAGACTGAACCGAAACATCCTTCTGCTCCTGGGATTGCAGCGTTGTGATACTCTCACCTTCGCCCTTTTGTTTCGACAAAAAGTACAGAAACTGAAATGATAACAAAATTGCTTGTGTGATTTTGTGGCTTCTCAAATGATGAGAGTTGAATTAGGGGGACGCTAGCGTTTGGGGCCCCAAGTGCTAGGGGCCCCCAACCGCTAGTGTCCCCCTAATCTTGAAACTCTCTATTGACTATACTTTTCAGGAGCTGTAGTAGTGTGGTGATTATGTAGTTGGCAGACAGGGTTAACCTGTCCACAATTGTGAGAAGCATAAAACAGGGATGGAGAAGGATTAACAGGACATGCACTGAAGTTTGACAGGGCTTTATTGATAGAAAGTGCTCACACAACATGAAAAACATGCTAGCATGCCCTAAGGAGACAACGGAGACTAGAAAAAGTTGAAAACTAACAGATAAAGGAAAAAAGAAAAACTGTAATGTCATGTGTTTAAACATATTGCCAAAATAGGTTTTGCCCAGCCTTTGTCAGCTGAAGTACTCTATAAAATGCAAAGGGAAAACGAATGCACTTGAGCCCGCTCTAAATGATACACTTCCACGAGTTTGCACACTCGGAGATCTTGATGGTACAGCCATTACAAAATTTCATCCAACTAATTTGGGAGAAAACAAAAAGGAAAAAAAACTCGTTTTTTAGAACCAGTTGTCACTTGTACAGCTACATAGGATAAATTTTGTGTGTACTAAATGTTATAAGAGTGTGCCTTTCTTTTTGAATTTCGCTATGTAACCTTGGCTCTCTGTTCATCATGTGAACAATGGAAAGCTAAGATAATGGTGTTTTACAGTGTTCAACGAAGGGCTGGTCTTTCAGTTGAAATGTGTAATTAAGTCGGTTGAGTGTGCGATTGAAGTCAACTTAGAAATTAGCGAAAGACTTAGTGTCTTTTATCCAAACCTAGTCTTGTTCTGGCAAGTAGTTTTGAGATTTAACTGTTTCACAGTCTAGCACAATCACTTGTATATTTTAACTGATATTATCTATTATGATGCACTAAAAGCATTTTCTCACTTTCTGTTTTAACATGCACTAAACTGCTGTCACACATGTATTTCTGTAGTTTAAGGAGGAGGTTGTGGGTTTGATTCATGGCTACAGTGACCGTGCTAAATAGGGGTGGTGTGGATGCAAAACTATTTGTGTACCAGGACTTCAGTTCACGTTACTCTTCAATTTCTAAGCAATCCCAGAATAACAAAAAAGAAAGGGAAAGATATGTGTAGAATGGGGGGGGTTCTGTTCTATCAAAGTTTTCAAGGATTGTGTGCCAACTTGAGAACTATATTGTATTGCCAGTTTATGTTTTATATAGTCTAACAAAGTTAATGAAAGATGCCTAATCTGAAACAAGGGCTCTTGTACAGCATATTTCGTATGTCTCAAGTACGATTGTCTGAACAGATTCTAATGAAAGGAACATAGAGCATCAAGGAAAATGTACGAATGCTTAAATTCAGCTGCGTGGCATGAAATGAGTTGATGGGTGTGTGACTGGCGGGCAAAGCCTAAAACCAAAGTCTAGGTGATTACAGCTCACCTTTGACAACATTGGTAGTGGCTGCTCCAACTAATACAACCTACATGTTAAGGGTTAAAGAGCCCCACATGGTCAAAATTTTTAAGAGGAGGGAGTTCTTCGCTCTATCTTCAACCCATAAACCCCATAATTAAACATTAAACCATAATTACTACATGGCTGTTTTCAATGGCTGCACCTGTTAATTGCCTTGAATCTTGATCCAAACATCAGTGTGAAAACAGTGCTTCCCAGTGTCTCTGTAGTTACTGCAGTGTCATTGTGCCGCTGCACACATCATCAGATGTTTTGTAAGCCTGCATGTTGGAATTCTCGTAAAGATTTACCATGGCAAATTTCTGGTTGTTGAGAAGGTGAGTGCTCCTCACTGGCCTGTGTGTTGGAGCACAAGGTGTGATACAAAGGCCTTGCCCAATTTCGTAGCAAGACATCTTGTCATTTGCAGTGTGGCTGCTAAAATATTGGCAAAGGCTACATGTTTCTAGGCTGTAAGCATTTGTCTGCTTTGTAGTCACATCGTTTGCTTGCAGCAAGAGCTTTGCATCCTAAGCTAGTTGTGGTAATGCGTTGCTGTCTGGACCTTTTAATGTTTATTGCTTTACAACATATTCAGTGTTTCAAGCTGCCTGTCTCATAATTGCATTCTTTTGCATGTTCCTGTGTGCACTTCTAATGAACCTGCAACTTTTTAACATTTTTACCTATCTGCATCACGATCTGCTTCTTTTTTTTTTGTTGTCGTAATGTTCCTTTTGCATTAGAAGCTTTATGTTCCAAGTCCAGCTTTTGTTTATGCAAACAGAGCAAATGTTATGTAGGTACATGTACACAAAGTATCTCATGACTGAGTCTTCCTGACCGAAATGGGACCACAGTGAACATAGAAAAATGATGCTGCTGCTTATAGATGAAGAATGTGTTATTTTTGAAATGAAAAAAAAAAAGAATGTTGTGATGCAGCATGCTATCATTGAGTCGTGTGATTTAACTGAAGTAAAATTGTCATGGTTATTGGCCCTAGTCGCTTAATGTGCTCATACATTGAAGTATTATCATGTTATCTGTGATTGTCATCGCCAAATGATTGTGATCCCAGAGATACTTAATGTAGCAGTATCATGGTAGAATAAAGTACAAACTGACTGATCTCTGTGTCCTGGACTGAAATGTAGAAAATCTGTCATGACTATTAGTAATTTGGTCTGAAGTGTAACATATATTTGCATGACTAGTAAACTTAAAGCTAAAACATTGTTAAACTTAAACATGCCAATTTACTTGGCAGTCAAACACAAAAGAAGCAAAAAATCTGTTGGTCTGCATAAAATACATAAAAACCATGCAGATCCAACACACATATTGGAATCTCTGTTAAGCAGAGCCTTCTTACTGTGTTTAAATATATGCAATGAAATACAATGTATACACTTGTCTTTATTGACATCTTTGGAAGGAAGACCAACTGCAATCGCCTTCGCAGGTGAAATGCTGTGCATGTACACTGGAGGTAACTCTTGAGTGTTTATCACTTGAGTGTTGGAATATGAAGAACTAGTAAGGACATTTCAGAAAAAGTACCAGCTTAAGAAGCTGATTTCGTTCGAGGACTGGATCCGGCCATAGGCAGTCCATAGAGACGCGTAACTTGCTATGGAGCTTCACGTAGTGAGCCACACTTAGCCCCATCTTCCTTCCCATTACCCCAAATATGCCTCAAGCTATCTTCGAAATATATAATTCCCTCATTATTTTCATTTTGTGTAGGAACCCAATGGTTATCGGTTACGTATTGGTATTCTGTCTGGACACACATTATGTACAAACACACAATTCTGCTTCACTTTGTCTCAAATTATCTCAAAAGTACCAGGCAAGAAACGACGACTGTCAGCAAACGTCAAGAAGGTAGGCAAAGAAAGCTTAAAAGGTCACTCATTGTATTGCCAAAAATTTTGCACAAAACGCAGCTTTGCCATCTCATATCAAAGAAAACAGTTTTGGTTGCTTAAGCTTAACCTGTGCATCACATGTATTAGTGCAAGTGATGATAAGTGAATTCCCCTTTGAATGGGGTAAAGTTATATGCAACTTTACTATCGTTAAGTATGCGACAGCTGCAACTCCCATGGTGTCTATAATAAATCCATAATTATAGCATTCTGAGACTAATACATCATCTACTTATGTACTAGTACGAATACTTCACATCTCCTAATGTTTGCTGCACTAATGATTACCCATTCATTACTGTTATTAAACCCCAAAGCTTCACGGAGACTGACCACATTATTGTATCTACACTATAAAAGAAGTTAGTAACCTCTGGAGCATATCTTATCACCAAAACAATGATCGTCCTCCGACTTGCGTTTCCTTTCTTAAAATGCACTCTCTGCTTTCCTGTAAAGAATGCGATCTCACACTTGTATAACACACATACTGTTTGTGACCTGGAGGTATCGGGTGCACAGCGCTGATGGGAAAGCATGCAAGATAGATGACAATTACTAGACAGTTTCAGCGTGTCCAGTATTTTGGTATATGCAAGCGAATTACCGGATAAGCGGAGACTTAAATGTGAGTGACCAAATTGGTGGTGCCACATGGTGGTGCAGAGCACAACCAGAAAGCACGAGAGTTATTATTGCAGGAACCAAGTGTATCCTACTTTGCTGCTGGTGTTAAATTTCGGCTGCAGCGTGATCATGAACACATTGGCTTTTTAAGTGTTTTTTTTTTACACACGGACATTTGTGGAACACAAAAATTACTCTTTAAGGCATTGTGGTAAACTAAAGCATCACAAGAAGTCGCTACCAGCATCTGGTAGTCCAGCATTTTGCAAATGCTCTTGTGTATGTCGGAATACCAGACACACTATAACTCTTGTTGTGGGACATAAATACGCCCCAAAGCATGTGAACTACATTTTGGATTGTATTTTGACATTCCAACAAGATGAGCACTGAAAAAATGAACACTCTTTTTGGATTGTATTTTGACATTCCAACAAGATGAGCACTGAAAAAATGCACACTCTTTTGGGCTTATCTTGCCCCCGAATGATAATCATCATCTGTCTGTCTGGCATGTCTTCCCTTTCTTTAATGCCGCGTGGCCAATACTTCCAGGTCACGAATGGCGTGCACGTTATCAGCATGACAGCATTCTTTAAAGAGAAGTAGCGAGCGCAGAGTTTTCAAGGAAGCACAAGCAACACACATGACGATTATCTTTGGTGGAAAAAGATATGTATTCACTCCAAAAAAAGTTCATCTCCTTAGGAGCATATCTTGTCCCCAAACAATAGTGTTCATCAGTCTTGCTTGCATTTCCTTTCTTGAAAACTTTGCACTCGCAGTTTTACTGTCAAGAGTGCTATGTTGCACTAGATAATGAGCATGGCATTTGTGGCTCGAAAATCCTGGTTACACAGTGTTGAAGAGAGGAATGGCACGCAAGATAGATGACGATGATTGTTTGGGAACGAGGTAACCCCACATGGGTGCAAACTTTTTTTTGAGTGTATGCACTTAGTCTCCTCGGTATTTTTGCATGCTACACAGAATTTCTTGGGCAAAACTCCCTTTTTTATAACCTCCCTTTTAAAACAGCCTGCCCTAGCCTTAAATACAACATTACTGTCCCTGTAGTTATAGTAGAACAATACATTTCTACATCTTTTCCATATATTATAGTTTGTGCGTAAATCTGTGTGAAACAGACGCCACATGGTAGACGTACCTCAAAACACATTCTGAAACCATTGCGGGTATGGGGTATGCTGCGTAGTGTACGATTAGAAAGTGTAAAGTTTTTTGTTGGCAATGTCGCGACATAGGAAAATATGAGGACTAGTGTTGCATTCCTTATGTCCCTCAACCAGACGAAAGTGCTGAAGTGTGAATACACTACTTTCTTAATGTCAGCAAAATTATGAAAAAGAGGCAACTTTTGGCTAGGAACCTGCCGATATGGATAATAATGTTGCTAGTTGTGTGCTTGTGGAACTTTCATCAAGGTGACTAAATATTTTCAGATACGATGGTTTCTCTACCTTCTGCCTACTGCTGTGAAAACAGGACGTTCAAACCGAATTTATCTACGATTCTAGCTTTGAAAAATCATTGCGGCTGGCCTCATTAAAGGGCCCTTCACCAGGCCCCTTTGCAAATTACACTCTTCAAATGTTTGCACCCTTTGGGGCTTATTTTGTCCGTCCCACAACGATAATCATCCATATATCTCGCAAACATTTCCTTTCTTTAACATTGTGAGAATGGTACTTCCAGGTCGCGAATGGCATGCGGATTATCAGCGTGACAGCATTCTCAACAAGAAAGTAGATCATAGTTTCAAGAAAGGAAATGCAAGCAAGGCAGACAATTATTGTTGCATAAGCTCCAAAGGGTGCAAGCTTTTTAAGAGTGTATGGTTATCGACACATGGATGGATGCTCTGAGCGTCCCCTTTGAAATGGGGTGGTGGGTCGCGCCATGAAGTTCTTGTTGTTATTTTGCCTAATGTCCTATGCATATTTTTTAAAAAACATCACCGACGATTACAATGCTTCCTAATGCGAAATTTGAGTGCAGCGCTATATGTGTTTTCATTTCGCGATATATTGGCTGGTGTGGACAATCTTTCTAGTGCAGCATATTGCAAGCGGAGCGAAGTTTGGCACGAATGCTTCTCTAATTGGGAGATAGCGAGAATAGGCGCATGGGCGATGAGTGGGCATGATTCACAGCAGCTGCCGCAGACAGACCTCCCAGACGACGCATGTTACTCTGGTGTCATCTCGTAGCCATTGTCACTGCAGTGTGTGTCTTGCGTGGCACTGGGCTTTTCTTCTCACGCTTTCGCCATACCCTCCTACTCCACATTTCACCTCATGTTTCCACTGCACCCTCCTCCTCTGCTTTCCTCCTCGTGCTCTTTGCTCTCGCCACTTTTTTCATCCCCTGCTGCACTCTGCGTTCGTTCTTTCATCTGCTGCACTCATTCGATTGGTTACACTGATGCTCGACACGCGAATGGGCACCCAAGAGCCGCACTCTGAAAAAAAAACACACGCACACACACAAAGAATTCCCAGCATCAAACTTTCTGAACCACGACTGAGAATTGTTTTATATGCCTCCATTGTTTGTGGTCTCCCTACATTTCTGCCACCAAACCTCCATTTAACTCTTACCAATCTTTATTGCAGACATGTTTACTTTCCCCTGCTTTCCCTGAACCCAAGGGCTTCAAGGAGGCCAGAGGGACCTAAACCCACAGCTGGATAGATATCTTCACATTGTAATAAAGTATGTTCCATCATTTCGCTTGCTTTACCACAGTAAGCACAAGCTTATTTTTCTTTCGTGTACCTCGCTTTATAACTATGCATTCTAAGACATCCTGATCTCGCTTCGAAAAGTAAGGAGCTTCCCTTTGAGTTGTCATAAATTGTTTCTTTCCCGATTCTGTTTTTTTCTCTTGGGTAGTTACTCATAGCAGGTTTATTTTCCATTGCCACCACCCAGGAGATTGTCTCAGCCTCTCTGACTTTGCATTTGATGTTCTTTGTTGTCATGTTGCTTATACCGGTGGCATACTTGCTGGTAAGCTTCCTAGTTCTTCCACTGCGAGTCAATGCTTTTCCTGTACAAATACCTGAACATTCTCGCAACCCATTTGCTTTTTAATATTCCTCAGTCGTTCTTCAAAATCAATTTTACTCTGAGCGTCCCTCACTTCAAAACTTGTCCAGTTGATATCACCTAGCACAGCTTCATTTGTAGTCTTCCCGTGAGTGCAAGGCATCGCACTGACCTTTGTTTGCTATCGAGCCCTGATAATACCGCTGAATTCAAGCAAACAACCACATTTCCAAATGCAAGTTCTGGAACCATTACACCTTTCCACATAACCCGGAGCATATGGCTGCAGGAGTAAGGAGCTTTTTAATTCATCGTTGGAAGGCAACGCTCATAATGGAGAGGTGTGCACCTGTGTCAATCAGCACAGTGGCAGCAGTGCCTTTACTGCCAATTTCAAGAAGGTTCTGGTTCGTTGGCAGAGGATTTGAGGGCAAGGTCTTCACTGCAGCTTCACCAGCACAAGCTGCAGTTCCTAGCTTTCCAGCCGAGTATGGAGGGGCGTGAACGCCGATGATAAGTGACGGGGCTAGGGCGAAGGAGATTGACGACATCGTGGTAACAGCAATCGGCCATAGCAAAGATTAAGAGCAGGGGCGCCAGCGGCAGTATATACGATTGTGGTGAGAAGCACAAGGAGAAGTAGGTACAGAGTTGGGGAAACAGGCACTCTCATATGTTGGAGACGGAGATGGCCATTGGTTGCGGCAATGACGAGTGTTGTGGCAGCAATGGAAACAGATGGGCTTGTCGTCAGAGGTGCGCCATTCAGGCAGGTTGTGGGATGTGGCGGGAAAGGATGGCCAGGGATGAGGAGGGCTACACATTGGGTTCGTGGGTCGACGAGCACACGAAGTTGAAACCCAGGTAATGCCGCTGTATTTGTCACATTTACAAAAACTGGTCTTTATTAGTACTTCCCCAATTGTAGCTTAATTAGCCATATTTTCAAATAAATGGTCAATTGAATGATTCATTGGCTACAACACAGTCACCACATAGCAACGATTCAGCTAGAAAAAACTGGGCTGACCAGGTCCTCAAGTTCGTCGTTGGTAGGAACCTTGCGTGTCAAGTTTGCTTCTACAGCCGACGGTATGCTTCACCTTGGTACACACGATATTTCACTGCACGACACATTTGCCATACGCAATATGTTTCTTGCTGCACCGGGTGACATAGTTGATTGCTCTGTTGAAAAGACCCAAATTTGAATCAAAAATGCCAAGAGAATAAGGCAATTGCTCTCCAGAAAAGAAATAAATACATCAAAATTGTTGGCTGACTGGTGCGTTCATGCTCGCACTTGCATAACTTTTGTTTTCAGCATTCTACGCTTACAAAGCGAGTGGCTGTAGAAGGGCTGTGTCGGGAACAACAACGTTCATACAATTTTGGTGCAATGCTCACCAAAACTCAAATGCTTACCCATCATCACTTGCAGACTCTTAAGGTAGCTGTCTCAGCTGCTCTGAAATTTAAGATGAAACTCCTTGTGAAAATTTGTCACAGTTTCCGACATGAAAGCATAATAATCAGCCTTGTTAGCCAGCTCCATCGAAGCAATGGTGCACTTAAAGTACAACAAGGTGGTTTGTAAAATACCCATTTTATTTTGCATTATGTAGTACAGTATCACAAACCTTAAAATTGCACGTGTTATAAAAACATGTTACGAGGCGCTCTTGGAATGTGTTGCATGTCGCAAAAAACATTGCTCAGTATAAAAGCTCTCAAGAAAACATGCCTTGCATGTGTAGAAGCTAGCATGAAAGGCGATGCCACTTGGGCAACATGTTATTGCTATGGATGGATGCTAGGCAGCAAATAATATGCAATGATGCGAGTGTGTGAACTTCAGTGCATTATACATGGTCTGTGGTACGAGGAACCTTTAGCTCTTGCCTTCCTTATACAAATGTCTGAAATTTCCAAATGCTCTTCTTAGACAACCAGTAAAATGGTTTGAATGAAATTTATTTGAATTTAAAAGGCAATCCGATTCCTGAGACTCGTGTGTGCCTTGTACTTGAACCCTTATTAAATTTACCGAAATCAGCTTTGAAAAACTGAAGCACAGTGTTAACACCGAGACATCACCACAAAAACAGATGGAATAGTTGTGTAAACAGCAATTTAAAGCTAACATCTACACATTCCACATGACAGTAGACAGTACTGCTGTTCTGCAAGCAACACTGGTGCAAAACATCATAAACAGTGCTTCACATCAACATAACTTACAGTTAATATAAAGCACTGTTTATGTAGTTTATGCACTCAATTTACCATGTTAGTTTAATGTGGCAAATTTGTCTTACATGCTCTGTCGCATGCTATTTATGGAACTGGAATCTGTTTTCATTTCAGGGTTGTGAATGTGCTGCTTTAACAGTTTTATATTTTTCAGTTTTTATAATGAGAGATAGAATCCTAGCAGTCACTAACATTTTACTTTTGTCTTCAAATGCAACGAATTTTATTCGCATCAGTTCAGCGAATGCCCTGTGAATTAATTTTTGTCACTGGTATTTGAACAGAGAGGGTAAGAGCAAAATGCTTCCTCATAGGCCGCATCGGGCCCCTGTGAGGATTTCTGTCATTGCAAAGCACGAAAACGTCAACAGGAGCACCACTCCCAACTCTTCTGAGCTTGATCACGTGAGCAGAGATGCCCTGAAACAGCGCCTAACAACAGATATCATTCCTCAGGAAATGACTAAGAGCCTGCTTGCAAGTCGCCAAACGTGTCTGTGTTGCCTCAACTTAAATCTAAGCATGAGTGAAAAGCTTCCCAGTGTATTACATCATGTACATAAGGCTGCAACATGACATTGTCGCATTTTACTCTTCAATGATTGTACAAAATTTACCATTTGTTCTGTTGCTAGCACATTGTGCTATATGGTGGTACTTTGTTTCATTAAAAATATTGTTTATAGCGCAGTAACAACAGTGGCTAGGAGATATAGATGTGCATGAACAAAAACCAGAGGTATAGGCCTTGAACAATCAAAAGTATTTATCACAATACCCAGGGGCAAAAGTATGTGTGCACATGCATACAAGGTGTTGTGGTGGTCATCATAATTACCTAAGACAAGGTGACTGTTCGCAGTAGCTGCTTATGACATGGGCTGCGGATTCTTATGCAGATGCTGAACCTTGCTGACAACCTTAAGCTTCAGCAATAACACTTAGCTTCAGCTCTCTTCCCTATACAGAACTTTACAAAAGCAGCATTAATCTAACACTATGGGAAACCACATGAAATATCAACCAGCTGTGACCTTTTGAGAAAGCAATACTTGATTTTGCTGTCAAAATCACAGTTTTATAGGTCCACACAATGACATCGGAAAGTTAATCTATCATTACGGCTTTTTAATGTCGATTTCTTTGTTTGTTAGTTCCAATGTGACCTTCATTTGCAACTATGGGTAGTGAGTCTCTCTCCTGAATGGTTCCTGAACACAAAGGACATTGTGGGTACAAAGCGAGATATATTTTGGTTTGCACCCAGCCAGAGAATGGCACTTGACAGCAAAGCTAGCCCTAAATTGGCTGTACGCAGCATCCTGTTTTAGCACAAGACATGCGGTGCTTCTGGTATACTTAGGTGCAAGTGTACATCACAAAATTTGCCAGCATGATTTCAAATTCCTGTGAGCTTTGCCCAGCTGGTTGAAATCATGATGTCAAGTTCACAGCAGAGCTGTACACGCACAACAAGTTGAGCAAACGTTATTCGATTGATGTAAAATAATAAGCACGAACTTCATTTTGTCTCTGCACTACATCTTAAATCAGGTAGAATTCAACCTGTCACCTTGTATGCCCATGCATCCAGCCACTGCAAAAACCTACACAATGTATAAGCAGTGAAGAACATTGCTCCACTGCAGCTTAGGCACACACTTGTCTTGAGTGTATGCAAGCACCGAGTGCAGACTGCACCTCTCAGTTCAGTAACACTTGCATCAAGTGCAAGGAAGCTCAGCTTTCCCGCAAGTACTGTAGATGATAAATAATTTTAGTCATACAGCACATTTCTGCACCTGTCTATGAAAGGCAATACTCCATTGACACAAACTAAGAATGAGAATGTGCTTTGCTCTAAAAAAAAGTGTGCGTATCGTTAAGGAGATAAAATACTAAAAGAGTACAGCAACCGAACCAAGGAGCTGTCACAAAACACGTGACTGATAGGTTAAAACTGAGAAGGAGCTGCACATCATGTACAAGAGAAATGGGAATGGAAGAGAGAAGTGTTTTGCAAGTTGAGCAGTCCTCTTCAAAGGCTTGATTTCATAAGAGGGCCCAGGAATTGGTGGTAAGACTCGTGCACCTAAAAGGAAAGTTTCAAAAGTAAGAATCAAGATGAAGGAGTACCTGCATGCTGTATTTTCTAATGCATAATCTACTGAATATGAATGACAGCACTAATTAAGCCTTTAAAAAAAAGGGGGGGGGGGAGGGGGTAGTGAGGCAATGTGCCAAACACTAAAAATTTAATAACAGAACTTGGTAGGAGAAAACATTCTCAGTCTTTGCTTTAACTTTTCACTGAAGCTTTCACTGAAGTGCAGCTTTCATAAGCACATCTTAATGAAGTCGAACATAAAGGCCAATCTACATTATACCTAACATATTTTGCATTTTTTGTGTGAGCTATACGTGCAAAAATGCACTACTATATATAAATATAAATTTCTTTTACTACTTCATCCTAGAAGATTACCAAACCTGTTTTCAGAGGCCACGTTGCTGTTGAGTGTTTTTTGTTTGACAGTTCTAGCGAAGCAAGAGAGACCCAGCCTGTCATGAGGTGACAGATTAAAACTAAACACAATTGTGTGTGCTATGCTAAGAAATGAAGGCAGTTGACAATAGCAATTTGTTCTACATTGAACTAACTTTCTGTCACGGCAGTCATACCACTTCTGTTCTTAAAGGCCCTAACTTTGTGCAAAACTCTTGCAACCCTGTGTTAACTGCCGAAAGTTTGTCTGGCAAAGTGTCGTCATCATGACATGACACGAAAACAACTGCACAATGATGACAACACCAACACCGTACACTGGTGTTACACGCAAAGCAAACCCTTTTTCAAACTCTTAATTGCTGCCACAGCGGAAAACAATGAAATGTTACATCTTGGTGAAGACCAAGTTTGTGCTAGCTGAAAGAGGCAATAAGCACATTTTACCATTCCCATAAAGTGAGCACACTGTGGCAGGTTAGACAGAGTGAATGTGAAATGTGGCAAGCTCGCAGGCAAGCAGCTCACCTGGGTCTTGTTGAGAGGAGCTTTGAGGGCACTCTCGTACATGCGCTCGTACACCCGGCCATCATAGGAGCCGAGTGCACTGCACAACACCATGTCGTGGTGGTCAAAGGCGTCCACCAGGGCAATCGCATCAGGCCGCAGGCTCTTTAACAGTTCTGTGATGATGCCAGACATCTCTTCCAGGTTCTCTTCCTTCAGGCCTGCCTGCAAGGCAAGCAGAAACATAAGAAAAGATAATGAGACCACTGACTTGGCATTCATAGGAGCCCTCTACATGGTCCTCTGCTTGATAGCATGAATCCAACACCAGAAGTAAACTGCATGTGTTGAACTACATTGCATGGTGTTCTTGGCGTGCCATCTGGTGCGATGTAGAGTAACAATACAAACCTGTTAGTAGTAGTACTAGTATCCACCTCATTAAATGTGACCTTCACATGCCGAACAGACTTGTAAGACCCTATGTGTTTACACTGTGTTCAGTTCAATGTGGCGTACACAAACTACTTGCACAAACTGTTATGGCCAAATCTGTCACAGTTTCACGTGTGCAACACGTGTAATGACTTTACTCATCTTTTGCGTGTCTGCACTTGCTTTGCAGTCTAAAGGGTAACTAAAATCTTCGCTAAATTTATGGAGCAGCTCCTTTGAGCTCCACCATGACTAGTTGGATCTTGGCACAGTGTTAAAAGTGCTTTGCAGGCAACAAAGGTGCACTTCCTCAGAGACACTGGTCTTAAAGAGCCCCTCATGAGGTTTGGCCGTTTTGAGCTGACAAGTGCAGAGCATACAATGCATGATAATGATCGTGTCTGTCAAGTATTGCATCACTACGCGCCACGGAGAGACCTGAAATTTTTTTCACTGAATGGCGTTTTTCCTTCTCCTTGCGGCCGCCGCGTTCCAAGCTGGAGCATGACGTGCACGTGCTAGCGTGCCTACATACACGCGGTCATGCTGTGATGTCGCTTGTAGTCACACGTGACTTCAAGAATTATTCAAGGCAGCATTTGTTATTTGTGTAATATGTTGCTAGAATAGACAAATTAAAGCTTAGAGAAACGATAACACACAAACGGAATGTCTGCATGTGCTTGTTTTACTTCGCCCCGCAGCAAGAGAGATGTACTTCCATTTTGTCTGCTTGTTCACACGTAGTGCAGTCGCACACGCAGGCATTGAAACCATGTCATTTTCTACTGTGTTCCAGCGCGGGATCATGCTCTGTGATCCGCTAGTGTTTGGCTCAGTATTAGTGTAGTGCTGACTTATACCGCTAGACAGGTGTCATTGTGCACAGCACGTAACATAAGACAATTGTGACTGCTCGCATGCGGTGCCGTCAGTGGAAGTGCGCCGCGCCGCAAAAAAGCGAGGAGAAAAAACAAATGAAGGCGGGGGCCCTTCACGTATGCGTCGCGCGATCCTCGAGGTCTGGTGTAGGAGAATGCAGGGAAGGAATTTCACTGGCAGAGGCTAGACGGGGTAAGTGGAGAGAGTGTCTTGCTTGGCAGTGGAGCTCACCTCCTGAAATCATGCATTCGTGGCACTGAAATATTTCTATCTCAGCTATTAATGAGCCGACTTGCAAAATTTTTGCCGCAGAACACTCCTTAGAGGACATGAAACAACTTCCAGTGTATAACCGAAGTTTGCTGTATGGCCTGGTGACGGACCTTTTAAGTTAGTTATTACCGTGTGTGCTATGAATTAATGCATCAATTCATTTGCCACCTCATCATCTGGAGTAGCACGCTAGCCATATGGCCAAGCAAACATCTCCAGCACCTATTAAAAAATGTTTTTCTCGCTCAACTACATGTTTCCAAGAAATGACTGCAATTGGAAAGGAAGAGAACTGACGGACCCCTTAGTTCCCATAATTGTTCTTAATCTTTGCACAGTGAGGGTCTTGACTCTGGCATTTCTGACAGCTGAGGCACTATACAAGGGATTGTTGGCCTGCTAATGCCATGTGCCACACACACCAGCATATTAGTGAATGTTCCATACTAGCCACCGTAGCCATGAGTGGCCCTGGCTAATGCTCTAAGAACATTTTATTTTATTTGGTGGACTCTGATGGAACATGCTTTGTTTATGCATTTACGTGTTTTAATTTAAGAAATCTGTTCACTGTTCTTGCATAGCAAATATCATGTCAGTAAAAAAATATATATATATGTATATATAGCTTCCTGGGAGATGGGCTATTTACTAAATTATATAAGGTGTAATAAATATTGACATATAAAAATGGTCTTCAGTGATCAGAGTATGCATTGATGCAACAATGAATGCGTGAGACTGATTGTCAAACTTTTTTTTTAAAGTATGGACCCATAGTAATGCCCAAAACAAATTATAAATTTTTGAATATTTCTGTTATAATGTTTGTCTATACTATATGCCTACTACCTTTCTGACAAAAAAAAAAGTTTATTGCAAGAGTATAAGCAGAACAAGAGAATCATCACTTCTAAATGGTGACACTGTCAGAAATGCTGTTTTGAGAAAACAAGGAAAAAAAAATTCACTATGTGTTTATGGTTATTATGGCAAAGGCTCAATCAATCAAGGATGATATGGGGATACAATCAAGCAAAAATAAGTTCACTGCGCCAATCTGGAGCAAAGGAAAACAAAAAGATGGCCCAATTTTCAGCTCTAAAGGGCAACATCTCCCCTTAATACACACACAGATATCCACGAAAAGTGGACGAAAGGACAGCTGTCACCATAGATTGATTAGTAGAGCACTACACATGTCATGAAGATGTGCATTCAACCCCCCCTGGTGGCAAGAATCTTTCAGTTTTTTATAATTACAAATATGAACATTATTGCAGGTTTAATGTAAACTTCTAATTTACAGCTCAAAGAAACAGAAAGAAGAATGAAAAGAAAAGACCATTTGTTTCCCCTATGCTTTCTTTTTATTCATTATCTGTTGGGCTTTGCATAGTTGAAATAGTACAGGGACGTGTTTTTCACTGAAAATCATAGAAAAAAAGATTATGCACTTACCGCTTTGTAATTGCTAAAATTTTGTGGGAAGATCACAGTTAATGGTACAGATCACACTATGAAACACATGGCACAGTTACTTTTATGATCTCTAAGAAAAAAAATAACCAATAATTACGATACTCCCTAATGCGAAATTTGAGTGCAGATCTATAAGTGCTTTCGTTTCGCGATGTGGTGACTGGCAAGGACAATCTGTCTCGTGCGACACGTTGCAAACGGAGTGCAAGTGTGGTGCGACTGCCTTGCCAATCGGGAGATCGTGAGGCAGTGCGTGGGTGATGCGTGGGCACGATTCACAGCAGCCACCGCAGACAGACCTCCGCTCATGCAGCACTTCGTTTACGTATAGGGTATCGGTGGATGTGCTCACCATATGCCAGATGACGGCACGCTACTCTGGTATTATCGCGTAGCGGCCGTTGCTGCAGAGCCTGTCCTGCGCAACACTGCGCCATACCCTTTTCCACTTTCCTCCTCGCTATTTCCATCTTTCATTCCCCGCTGCGTTCAGCGTTCACTCTTTCACCCTTTGCTACGCTTGTTCGCTCAGTTACGCCGAGGACGCTGATGCAGGAAAGGCACCTAAGAGCTGCGCTATAAAAAGAAACACGTGGAATTGCATTAGTTTATTGGGAAGCAAGCTGCTGCCAAGGCAGTGCTAGCATAAACTTGTGTCGCCACCTATTGGCAGCCCTGCAAAGCAGCCATTCTGGGAGGGTTGCCAATTGGCAGCTTTTACCCTGGTTTTGCCGCCTGCATGACTCTGTTGGCGTCACAGCATGTAAAGAAGGGAACAGAAAAGCCTGGAGAAGAGCACGCAACTGTAGTCCGAATTATCAGAGGTGGTTCGGGGCCCTTTCATGTTCATGTCCCAGTGTTCACGTGCTAACACAAGAATCATGGACTGGTGCTTCAGTTTAGCCCAAAGCTTTAGGAGTCGTGAATGCAAGACGGCTTACCACAAGGAAGAGGCCCGGCTGCTCGTAGATGCCATGCAGCAGGTACAGATGGCACACCCTCATCAGGACGTCCCTGAGCTGCTCAGATATGGCAGCATGCTCCAACCAGTCGAAGTAGTTCAGGCCCATGTAGTAGTAGATAGTGGCCTGGATGACAAGACAGATCATCAGTGCTGCCGGTTCCTTTTTTTCTTGCAAGAACTCTACTGAAACAATGTTCATCATCCGCAACGATCTACTAAAAATTTGTCCATAAGCCTGCTAAAAATCCGCTATGAGGGATTTCACTGAGAGATACGATCAGTATAGAAAATATTGCTGATCTGTTGTAGAGGCTGCTATGAAAACATGTGAAACAAATAATTACTGTGCTGCGTGGAGCAGGGAGTGAAAAACAGTGAAAAATCGCTTGCTCTCACTTCCACAATGTTGTCACACAGCGTCATTGCAAGCAGTTGGACCTACCAATGCTACTAGTTGTTTTCTTGATAGCGATAGCATTCTCGCAATACATAGGTGCTAATTTTGAGTTAATAAATGAAACATATATATGTCTGCCATCTCAAAATGACAGAAAAATCATTACATCTTTGTACTGCTGCTCTACATATAACGATTGCACGTAGCTGTGTCTGTTGCGCGTCACCTCCGAGATAGCAGCAGCTTGCTGTGTAGCAACAGTCTACAGCAGCCGCCATGGGTTGTCGCGACGAGCCCTTTTACTGCCGAAACACTCAAATTTTGGGCAGAGCTTTGCCCTCTTGGCGGCTCAGCTGGGTAGCTTCCAGTGCGCTAGCAGAGACGAAAACAGAGACGAAGCTGGGTGTTGGGGTGGTGATAACTCCACTTATAGTTGAAGGATTCAAGAAATTCTTGCAGCATGAGATTTGTGATAGTTGAAGGATTCAAGAAATTCTTGCAGCATGAAATTTGTGAGATGCTGTCCTTTAATAGTGAGACCATTCTATGATTGGTTAGAAATTGGTTTAAGCCTGAAAGTGTTGCCTATTGTGGCAGTGATGTCACAAGTAGAAGAAAGAAGCATCCGAGGCACCTGTTAACAATAATAACAAAGTGCTCCTTGAATACCTTTTGAAAAGTCCTCCATGGCTTACATAACACACAAATGTGCGCCAGCATGACTGTATGTATGATGGCTTGACTCAATGTCCTATTACAAAACGAAATGGATTGCCTTAAACAATAGTGTATGTACAGTCGAGTGCCTCTACAATGAAATGACATGCATAATGATGGAATAATTCTGCCTCGGTTCCACTGTGAGCTATGCGGTGCGCAAGCTTTACAACGAAATGACCTGTATAACGAATGGTTTTGGAGGCAACAAGCAGTTCGTTGTAAACGCTTTCGACCGTATCTCGATGTTTTCTGTGACGTCACACTTCACTATCTGGAACTACATTCGCAGCATTTTTTCTCCTATAAACTGTTTACTGGCAGTTGGAACCTTCACTCACCCTGGATGCGATGATCAGGTCAACCTGACTATGGTTCCACGCTACCTCCTGGGTAAGTCCTGTGCTCACCAGACTCCTCACTTTGTTATGAGCCCGGTGAATGTGCCTATAAAGAGAAAAATAATCGAGCTTATATTATTACACATTAAGCACACTGTTGATTTATTTGGAGTGCTCTTTGAACTGGGGGCTGCACGTAATTGGTGTTTTATTGCCATAACAATTATATGGACACTCCAGGTGCACTTCTGCCATCGCCATCGACGTTGCTGTGATGTCCCGTATAAAGTCTAAGAGCGATAACACTGACCGTTGCGCTTCCGTTAATCTTCCTTTGCGCGCGAGACACCGAACATTGCGAGGCACCAAGGGGGAGGGGAGGCAGGTGTTCTACGCCAGCTGCAAATGTGTATGTGGTAGCTGCACGCAGTCGTGCGGCCGTATGTTGAGAGTGATCCACATTGGGAGCAGAGTCTAGGTACGTCGACGGCTCGTAGCTTTGTGCGTTGCTGTGTGTTCTCCACGCTCAGTTTGCGTTGAAGTGACAGACTGCACGAAGATCATTTTGCTCTCTGCTGCTGCCATGCTTACTCATGCCAGCGTTTCGACAACGAGTGTACATGGTCATCGAGTGTGACGTGTTAATGTGTGCTTTGCTGACGCTGACATCATGTTTCTTTATTTAGTTAGCAAGTGAATGTTTACAAGTTGACACGGCCGATAAAAGTGCTATCCTTACTTTGCATGGTTGCCTGATAATTGCTATTGCAGTCGATGTTTCGCCTTTCTGGCGAAAGTGCTACTTTTTTAAAAGAACTGGCAGTTTTGGATGGTCATTTTTGAGCCCTCTAAAGCACTCCCAAAAGGCCTATCTTGTTCAAGTGGTTGAAGAGGGGCACTCCGGTTAATTCTAGTGGTCCTTTCTGATCGCCCGTCTCCAGATGAGAGTGCAGAGAGGTGCTCCTAGTAGTGCCTTGGGAGCAGCTGAGAAATTTGGTTTGTTTCCAGTCATGTGACCCCGCCCGTGCTTGCGCTGGCAAAGAGGGACTAGCTCTGTTCACAGCGATGATAATTATCATCCACGTGCGTATCCACTGCCGCCATGTTTCACATCTAAACGCAGACGATGGTGGCGGCGACGCTGGCCGCATTACCAGAAGTCACCCTCAGATTTTGCTTCCTTCCCTCTTACTGCTTCGAAAAGCAGCTGGCTGTTTGGTTCGCAAAAGACATCTTCTGCTTAGACCTGCACTGCCCTCCGGAATCAGTTCTCTCGGTATGAAGGATTACATGGATGACCTGAAGATACCAAATATAATATAAACAGCAGTTTAGTCAGAAGGTTGCTATAGCCGGCTGCAACAGTATCACTGTTCACTATAAATACACATAGAGCAGGCAAGTGGTGTGACTTTTTACTGCACATTACTAGTGTCAGATAAGGTCAAAACAGGCTGGCAACATTTGGAGATTGTAACAGAGTGTTTGGGAACATGGCTTTCATTTATCTCATATGCTGGAGCGAATATTAGCAGCATGATTTTGTTTCATAGGGCATGATTGCAGCTTTGAGAGAATAGTCAATTGTAGACAAGATGTACAAGGTGTGACCAAATGAAACTCATTTGTCTGCTTATTCTCGTGTGTCAAAGGGTACATTAGCAGGTGAAGCACATTTAAATTAAACGAAGCAATTTAATAAGGAAGTCAGAATGCGCTAATCTTCCATGGAACACAGAACAAACACTTTCAGAAGTGTGTGTGAATGTCTGCTAAGGTTGAAGATGGTGTTAATTAAAAAATATATATGTGTGCTCTTGATCCTTGCTTATTTGGTTACCACAGAAATTTTAAGGCATTTTGTTTTCTTTCTATAGGTTTGTTTTCCAATTGTGGAGCTTGCGCACTTCTTGCATGTTGTGGTTGCGAAAAGTCTAGGGAGGCCACTTATGGGGACGAACCCATGTCCGTCACAGGCCAGGTGACAGGTCTCAATGCCCTTAGCTGCCATTTCTGAGCAAACAGCCTTCAGGCGTCTGATAACATGCTATTTGTCAAGCAAAGTTCAGCTACAGCCAAATGTTAATGTAACGTTTTATCAAGCAAACACCAGCTACAGTCTGACATTAGTGATGGCTGTTTCTATGCTGCATGTCCTGCCCAACTGAGCTGCTAAACATAGCAATCCTATGAATGCTGGAAAAGGCAATGCCAACACTCACTTGTATGCAGCTGCCCGGTAGAATGGTATGAGCTGCCTGATAGCTGCCTGCCCTTTCAGCTTGGCATTGAAAGGAGCCACATTCAGTGTGCTGGGCTCAAGCAGAAAGTGGAAGGCTGATCTGTTCGAAACCTGGTGGGGCTGGGCCAAGCACTTCAGCAGGTACCTGAATTGCCAACACAAAACAAATTATTAATCAGCAGGCTCCAGCAACACCTCCACATTTGAACTCATTTAATGTGACCGCAGATACACCCTTCCTTCTAATGCCCCCGAGTTTGTGCAGAACTCCTGCAAGCTTGTGCAAACTGAAATATGCAATGATGATGGTGACAAGATGATAATGGCAGCACAACAGCAGCCTGATGACGACAACAATGATGATGGCAGTGACATGACAACACGATGACGCAAGCCCCGGTGTAATGAAGCAAATGGAGCAAACACTATTCCGAGCTCGTTACATATGCCATAGTAAAATGCTGTTTTCTGCACTAAATCTTACACCCAACAGCAACGCACTTGCCCTCATAAGACAATAAGACATAAGACAACCACGGACAGACAATGGCAAATGCCACTCTAGCACACATTCAAGTACTGCTGCAGCAAGCAACTTCTTACATGGCAACATGAGGATGATAGCAGCTATGCCACGAAAGCTGGTGAAACTCCCTTTAACAGTGATTACTGTAAAACTGGCTATGCGAGCAAAGTGAATGAACTTGCCTCGCAGCCTGGAGATACATGACTGTGTTCTCCCCTTCGTACGTGCAGGCAGCAACTGTGGTTGCGTAAAGTCTAGGGAGGCCACTGATGAGGAGGAACCCGTGTCCACCACAGGCCAGCCGACAAGTCTCAATGCCCTTAGCTGCCATTTCTGAGCAAAAGGCCTTCAGGCCAGACGAGATGGCGTGTAGCTGAGAAGGGAAAAGGCAAAGGCAGCTTTAGGTAGTGCGAAATCAAGGTGAACGTAGTGGTGATCCTCCTAAATAGTCTAAAATAGAGGAAACACCCATAAACGAAGTGCACAAATCAATGAAAAATAGATCAGTAGCTTGAGATCAGTCCGTAGTGTCCATGTCCCCTTTTAGCCTTTTGTTTTTCAAGCTGTGTGTTTCATATCCAAGGCTTCTGCAAAGAGCAGAAAGCTCTTTGCACGAAGTGCAAAAGGTCCACAGTTGGAAAACAAACCGATTGAAAGGAAGTGTGTCCATTTGAACCGCTGGAACAAAAAGCGAGTGTAGTTGAAGCAAAGTGCCATTTGCACCATTATGTTCTGCCATTCACCTTAGCAGCCATTACTGCATTTACTGTAAAGATTAATCGTGCCCCCAAGAGCATAAAAGGAAGTAATCTGTTTGTGCAGTGCCTCACGGATGCACACATCACTGTTTTCCAGATGCTTGGGAGGCTCTTGCTTTATACTGGAGTAGTTGCAGGTGGCCTCTCGGTGAGAGACAGGCATGCATACCTCAGGCAATGCCTGCAGGTTTCCCTGCTCGAGGTCTTGGTTGGCCTGCTTGTAAAGCTCCATGAGGTTGGCAAACATGCCGCGGAGGGCGTGGCACAGGCCCAACAGAGGGAAGAGCTTGTATTGCTGTGCCTGATAGTCCAGGATCTGGCATTCGCCCTGCCTGCAAATGCATGCGGGCAAGCAGTCGAACTTTCAAGTAACACGAGTAGCAAGTTTTATTTAAAAAAAAAGAAAACAAGAACAATGGAGCATTACGGAACACAAGCTATCAAGAAGCAACAAGCCACTGAAACAAAAGAATGCATATAAAATATTTTTTCCTTAGTGGATGGCTGTTGACGACCCCTTGAACATGCTACAATGGCTTGATTCCTTGAAAGCACAATGAATAATTATAACATTATAAAGCTACCCTCTTGAAACATGCACAATTTGTGGCATTGGTTCGAGCTTTAAGCACGCCTGCTTGTCATGTCACAGAAATCTAAGGCGGTGATCCCATGGTGTCACCCACTTGTTATGCGTGCATAAATTGGCTTAATGCAATGGTTACCGGCCACACTATCGCTCTGCCAAGAGTTGCACACTTGACGCTAGAACAGAGAAAAGAAGTTGGGACGGCTGCTCCATATTTCTAGAGAATAAGGTGCCTTACCAGAGAAAGAAAGAATAGGAAAAGGCTTATGCCATGTTGTATCTAGAGAATTGGTGGAGGGTGCCCAACTTTCAGCGACACAGTCATGCTGTGGCTTGCAAACACTGCACAGGTTTGAATGACACACGCATCAGTGATTTATGATACCATGCAATGACCACTTCTGCCTTCCATATGCCACAAGGGCACCTACTTTGAAGCCACACTGCACGTGGTCTGCATTTTTGAAATAGCCAAATTAACCCCTTCTGTGCAAGCTATGATATCAGATTCTGACTAAAAATGGCCCAATCCTTTTTGAAGAGCCTAGTTGCCAAGAAGTCTTACTTCTTCAGAAAGCAAAAATTTGCTTCTGCTTGCGCTTTCCCATGAATTGTGTGCTGCCATCTACCAAAAGCACAAGTAAACACTGAGACGAAACTAAGCTGGTCCATGGCATCGCTGAAAAATGCAAATTACTGTTGACCAATTGAGATGTCCTGGGCCACCTTTACCAGGAACACGCGGACGAACGCGTCCAAGGCATGCAAGAAGTTTAAGCATGGTATAATGAATGATTTATCGCAGGCTCAAAGGACTGAAACCTCCTATGATGACTACAAAGTTGTCACCTAAATGAAAAAAAAGTCAGACATAAGTTTTGTGCTATTACTCCTTAAGACGGTGCACCATCTAAAAGAGATTGAGTCCATGCCCTCCACATGTAATACATAGCTACTTTTGACCAAAATGCTTTAGTGCAATGCCATATGAAACTGCAAGTGCGACATATTGCCTTTAATATTGTGTCATAAACACACAATAACCATCGCTATGTTAGTTCGGGGCAGTGAGCTACATGCAGAATCAGCTGGCCAGCGAGTTGATCTAAAATTTTGCCAGAAAATTGCAAGAGAAGTGATGATGATAGGCAAGCACTGGATTGTCAGTAACGATGCTCATACAAAGCTGATTAAAAACTTATGTCAGGCCAGGTTTTTGAGGCGATAGACCCTAATATCAAACATTTCACACCTCTCTATAAAAGTGTCACAGGATACCTTTATTCAATCAGAATTTTATCTGCCAGATGCTGAAGTGTCACCAGAAGCGCCTTAGCTGCCCATTGGACATGCAGATTAAACAACAGCCATCTTTCTGTGGGTCACAAATATGAGAAGCTAACTCGGTATTGATGTAAGCTAAGCTAAGCAACATAGAACCATGTGCACTCTGTCATCACAGCTCATGATTAGCTTGGCCTTCAATGATCAACAGCATATACTCACCCCGGAGTAATTTCAGACTGCCTGCGCACTGCGCTGTATCGGACAGCAATTGTGCATGCCCGCGCAATGTTGAAGGCAAACATGTCCAAAAGAAGTACTCGCACAAACACCATGGTGCCGTAATTGAGCTTGTCGCTTGCAGGCTTGACGTAATCACCTTCTCTTGTTACCTGCAGAAAAAAAGAAAATTAAACAAATAGCCAGCAAGTTTTGCAGACAGCATTTTGGTGTATTTACTCAGTAAGCAACTAAATTGATGCCATGTGCGTGCTCTGCCTGTTTTATCTTCATCACTGTAATGTACCTCCCCAACATTTCCAATCTACACAAGCCCACCTCTCACTCTAATGGACAGGTTGAATATTAGGGAACACAGAGAAGCACTGTGACACATAGTGCAGAAGATGGCTTGGGAAAAAAAAGGACCATGTACATACATTACCCATACGCTGGTTTGCCAATCGTGTAATGCGTGTGCAACTACCCAGCTACCTTGTGTACTGAGTGAAGATCTTTGGTAGCAAGCTTAATGAAGCACAATGAGAAGTGCATCAAGAAGGCTCATGGCTGCAGAGCTTGCTGTAGTTACATTAATTTATGTCGACAAGCCTACGGGTCATTGTATGTATGTAATTCAGCGTGAGTGACAATTTTTTCACTTACGCTAAAGCTGACTGCAGTTTCTTAAAACCACAGCATATGCCTGCAGGTAGATTCTCAGCTAGATGCTGGTTTGGGCGAATTAGTAAATGATGACACTATAGCAACACACTGTTAAGAAAAATTCAGTGCAAGTGAGAGCCTGTCCTTATAAAGATATAATCAATTTTATCCTTCTTAGTTTTGTTTGTAGCTTGCACAATTAGCATTTGTGATCACTGTGCAGAGTTTTGAAGCTAACAGAGATTGCCAGAACCAAAAAGGGTTAGGGAGGCTGTTATAAAGAACATAAAAAAAAGCAGCTAATCCTGATGCTGCCACCAGTATGAAAGCGAATATAAACCACATTCTATTCAAAACTGTGTTAAACGACCACTGACAGCAAAATTTTTGTTCACGAAATCTGTGCGAGTTGCTTGTTCATCTGGTGTGTAATCCAATGCTGCATCTTGATGGAACTTCTTAGAAACCAGTTGGGTACGGTAATTGGTACAACTTGGACAATGGATTGGACACCGGATCACGCCATATGCATCTTCAGACACGAGCACACAACCAGTCTGACAAGAAGCAGCGAGTATCCCATCGTACTTTGTTCAAGTATCCCGATCTATGACACCAAAAATACTTGTGTAACAGGCAAAACGATGCAAAGAAACCAAGGAGCCACTAAATGTGCCATATTGACAATGATTATGATGATGATGATGTCACAAGTTGCTGCACTTTGAAATCAGCCGCTCACGGTGAATTTAAAACTATATTAAGATATATTCAAGGCAATGTTCATCATTAATACTCGATCAGAGGTACCCATGTATGCAAAGGAATCGAAAAGCACAATCATCTCGAGTTCGAAATTTGGTATCAGTTGTCTTTTAACATGACTGGTTGGTTTTTGAGATCTTTCAGAATAACTGTTTTATGCAAAGTACATACTTCAAGGTGCTAGCAAATATTCGACTTAGCTAACCCAGTTACTTTCACACGACATTCACCAACATAATCGTGCAACGCCAGACTAAAACTACAATTCACAAAAATTAGTGCAGCAACAGTTCATTTTAGCAAATCAATTGATACTATATTGCAAAGACAATGAAATACAGAATTTTTAGTATTCTCTCGTGAATGCTGTTGCATATAAATATTGTGAATTGATGATAAAAAATACCGTCGACTACAGTTAAGTTTACTTAAGGAAGACATGTATGAATTGTTTGAACTAGCTGAAATTCACATTAAAGGATACATTCGTTAGAATTGTATTGGATTAACACGACAATGATTGTTGTGGACGGTTGAATTAATTCATGCCAAAGGAAGAGAAGTCAAGTTTATATTGCCACCCTTACCTGGGCATTCTTCATCAGCATGTTTTCCCTTGGAATACGAACATTGTCCAATTTTAGAAAACCATTGTCAGCAGCCCTCATTCCCATCTTTGGTCCAATTTCACCCACAGTGATACCTGCACACAAAAAAAACAAACGAAACTGAAGCTATACATGTAAGTCGAGATAGTACAGGAAGCAAGGCAACAAACTCTCCTATTAGAATTAAAATTATATTAATTAGTTGGGGTTTTACATGCCAAACCCATAGTATTATTATGAGGCTCATGATAGTGAGGGACTTTGGATTGATTCTGACCACCTGGGTTTCCTTAATGTTCACCCAATGCATGGTACACAGGGGTTTTCACATTTTGCCCCATTTAAGTGTGGCCACCGTGGCTGGGATTTGATTCCACGCTCTTGGGCTTAGCTGTGCAATGTCAAAGCCAGCACGCCACCATCGCAGGTCTTTTAGTAACATGTCATAAAAGTAAGTTATTGAAAAATGCAGCATACCTTTATATCCAAGCTAACCAAAAAGTAATTTTTTACAATGCATATCGTAATTCGCATAAACATGTAAGGACAGCCTGCAGTCGGCTTTGTACATCTCAAACCAACACTGAAGACTGTTTCCGGCTCATGCATGCTCTCGGAACATGTTAGCAAACTCCAGATGGACAAAAGTAAACTGGAGACCACCACCACAGCATCCTTCATAGCCCATGATTTGCTTTGGTACATTAAACCCTATAATTTAACTTCCCATGCAACGTGCATTGCATCTATCACATTGCAGTGACAGTGAAGAATAAAAAACACTGCCCAAAACACAAGCAAAGAATTTAACCCTTGAAAGGGCCCTGTACCACTTTTTGTTGATGTTGTGTAAAGCATTTCAGATGAAAGGACATGATCTTATAAATATTTTGCAGAAGAAAGTATTTCAATGTGTTTAGCAGAAGTGGTGTTAGCAGCATTCAAAGATTGCCTTTTATCTCGTCCGTGGTACTCCTGCTCTTTTTTCAACAGCGTTTACTGCCGAGGCTATGGCAGCTGCAACGCTCGACGTTTGGACAGCGCCAAGCATTTTAGGTGTTCATGTAAACACCAATACTTCCGATTTCGGCACCTACGGCACTTGTCCTGTGTTTTTCCTTCTTCGTCCGTTGTTGTTTGCACGGTTACATAATGCATTCCAATTCCGACATGCTATACTAAGCTCGAAGGCTGCCACCTAACAAGGCTTGCAGAAGCTGCTCGTCTTGCAACAACAGGTGCAGTGCATTTTTGGCCCTCTCGCAGCCTCTGCAACCAACAACTGCACATCGACATCGCTGTTTTGCATTCATTTTCAGCAAAAGGCTAGCGAAGTGCGTCTCCCACTAATTCTGCCGCTTGCAAAAATGACAAACGCCATTTTCGCGCTGCACATCTAATAGATTCAAGACACATTGTATACACAAAGTGAAAAATGCACTGGAATGTGCGGATGCACACTGTGGTAGCGGTCAGTGAAATTTCAGTGACGCCACGATCTTGCACTGTGGAGGAGGCGGCACAACTTGAGAAGACAACGGCCACTGAATACCAAAAGTACAAAACTACTTTATTGTGTACATTATCTGAACAAAGTGGTATTTCATAACTTTTTAATGTGTAAGGTATCATAAGCACTGTTACGATTGCAGGCCCTTTTGTTGCCACTGATAAAGCTAACATTTCTCATGACATTTTCACACGTCTAGACTATAGTCGTATGAGGGTGCCATGATGTCATCATGTGCAGTTTAGACAGCGGAACTTTAATAGAGCCATAGGAAAGCACGACCAATCTTTACAGAGACATTGTGGTTTCCCCGCTACATGTATTTGAGTAATATTTGGCTCGGGTGTTCACAGAGGCATTTCTCGCATCTACTATGATTTATTAACCCTGCTCAAAAAGTATTGCAGAGCCCCTTTAAGTTGATAACAGCGATAATCCAGGGCAAAATGGTCCCCCCCCCCCCCCCTCCTGAATATGTAATAGCGATGTACACGTGTTAATAAAGCGTATTTGTCACCTGCAAAAGTTACTTGCCTGGAAGTGGAGTGTGGTCATCCATGCTTCGTATCTGCACCATGAACGGGTGAATGCCATAGCACTTGCCCTTTGTGTACAGCTGGGCGAGCACGATTGCATGGTTTGCAGTCTTGCCCACTGAAAAGCAGTGCAGCTTCAAATCAGTATACAGGTATGTTTATCCATGAACGGCAAAGAACTGAGCAATGCTTACAGCTTCCAGGCCACCATTTTATGGAGGACAGGTTCGGTGTGTGCAGGACAAACTCCTCTCGTTCGGGGTCATAGGTGGCCCGTGTTTCAAGTCCACGAATGAATGTTCCTAAGAGATACAAAACTTTGTTACGGACTATCAGTTCCACATTTACACAGAAGGTGCCCAAGCACTTTGCACAGAACTGTGGCAATGGATGAAAAGACATATATCATAATCGAAGTGCCATAACATGTTAATGCGTGAAAACAGTGCTGGTTTCACACTCTGAAGAGCTTACTTAACTTGATTTCCAAGAAATGAGAGCCCCTTATAGGAAATATAACTGGCCTGTACTTTAGCAGCTTTGTGCAGCAGCAAAGGTGCTTCTTCTGAATAATGAACTAGAAAGAGTTCAGCACACAATCAGAGTTGATTGTGACATATCGCCTGACAAAAGGTTGCTAAAGCAAGGAAACTGACTGCGTGAATTATTAAGTTAGGCTAGAGCAACTGTTTTTGTTAGCCATACATACAGAGGTCATTTAGAACTGCCACATTACTAAAATCGAGCCATGTGACAAGTTGTGTTTGTTGGCCTTATCTTGCTTTTATGTGAGACAATAGTGGAGGTGACGCACCTCCAGCATCGTTTTCTTTTCTTTCTTTTTTTCTTGAATATTATAAAGCAAGCAGTTTATATTTAATTAGGCAGAAGGGGCAAAATTGACATGGATAATGGCAAATGCTCTCTTGGTATGGTGCTCACAATCTTATCTGATGTCAGCGACACTGAAAGGGTTAAAACCAGCAACTGTTAAAAAGAGGCACCTTATTCAAATTAAGGCAGGCAACAAAGAAGGAAAGCAGAACCAACTTGCCCCAGGAAATGTTTTACTAGTATAGCAGGTGAAATTTGCATTTGTTAGTGGCACAATGATAGCTCAGTCTGCTTGAAAACCTGTCTACTTTCTTTTTCACCGTTCGCAGTTAAGCCTGGACAGGCTTGTCTGTATTTAGCGATGTAAGGAAAGATTGGCAGAGATTGCACAAATTCAAGCAGCTTACCATGACCAAGTTCAGTCTGTGCATAGGACCCAATGATTTTCATAGTGAGGGCATCAGAGAGCCACTTCGCCTGCTGCTCCTCGTTTGCATGACCCATAAGAGCCGGAACAAACATGACAAAATGCACATGGACGGGAGTTGAGTCATGCAGGATTGCATCAGCAACAGTCCTACAAGACAAACAAGAGGTGTCATTTCATAGAAGAAATAAAAGCAACAAGTTGTTTTGGATTACACATTAAAGTGAAGTGAAAATTCACCTTTAAAAAAATGGACCTGCAAGAGGTCCAAGCAACCAACTTGAGTAGTTCGGTTCCACAAATGTTTAAGCTGACGCGCATTCTTTACTACTGTTAGTGCATACACGTACATAAGTGCACTCACAAGATTTCCCTGGGATCAGAGAGGACCATAGCTTTTTGGTAAATCTTGAGACATTTTTGCAGTGCATCTGCATATGCCTCTGAGTAGGTAAGGTAGCACTGTGGAACATCGGTTCTGAACTCTGGGTCCTCGTGGAAGAGTTTCTCTGAAATCAAGCAGAAGCAATTTGTTTACTTTTCTTTCTTCTTTGTCACCTGTAAGCGCACAGTCTGTTTTGGTTAGGTGCTGCAAAATTTACAGTAAGAAGTAAGACACTGGCCCATAAAATACCTTTAAGCGACTCTTGATGCCTGAATTATGTTCTCGCGTTTTACAGAAAGTGAGAAGACCACAATATAGCTTTTTCAATCATATGATCATATCGCTCCACCGTACTTCCCCGAATGAAGGAAAGGAAGCTAAAGTTGCTACAAACATTACTTAGGATCGTACACTGGCTTATGAAACCAATACTAATTACGTATTGCCTTGCGATAGTTCATTTTGAGAAAGAAAAAAATATTCTTCATGCAGGATAACATAGAACGATGCAGTCGTAAAAATTTTCACGGCACCAAACACAGAAGTACGCGCGCAAATTAAAGATAATCCACAACAACGTAGGGACGGGGCAACTTTTTTTTAATAGCACCGATATGAGGATAAATGTAGCAATACGATAAGACAAGGGCGCGACCAGAATTAGTGTCAGAAACTCGGGCGGCACGGTGCGCTGAGCAAACCGGCGTTCAAGGAAAAACTAGCAACTCGCGTCGTGGTGACCTTGTGGCCTTGGTTCTTGACGCGTAAATGCTCAGGCTCGCTAAAGACGGACGATCGGCACTCGCTAGCCCACGACCATGTCTGAAAAAGCAAGAAAAGACAGCGCAAAACCGCAACGTCCGAAACCGAAATCACGTCGATCTTGTTACGCGAGACATGATACAAGCGTTTTGCGCTTACGTTGCCGAAGGCCAATGTCAGCAGGCAAGTAGGAACTCGGCGCATTATCCGGTTTGAATTCGTCGTCGAAGAGATGGAGCTACCAGGAACAGCTGACGAAAGCTCAACGTGTCAGAAGTAAGCCGTCGCCGCGCGGGTCCAAAACTTCCTCGCACCGTCAAAGTAGGCCACGCGTTCTTTCGCGTGAAAAGTGGTTAATAAACCCGTCGCGACCAGTCTATGCACTCACCTAGTTCCTTTCTGCGTTCAGTCTTCTCGCTGCCGCCGTCCAGAAGGTGTGTCAATTCGCGAATATTAAAACTAGCGGCCGCGCGTTCGCGCACCAGCTCCGGGTTGACGCTGCCTGAAGCCATCTTGAATACGACTGACGACGGCCAGACGACGCGCTAGGGCGCGTTTGCGACGAGCGATGGCGCTTGCTTGTCCGGGGGGTTCTTGTTTCGTTTTTGCTTTGTTTTTTCCTAGCCGCCGTTCCTCTTTCCCTGTTCAGGTCACCAGGGAGGAACGTAATACGTGCACGTGTTTCGTCACGTACTCGGCCAAGTGAAAGGGGCGTACAAAAAGAAAAGTATAACGATGGCGAGAACATCTCGCCGAGGTGGAAGAGAGACAGATAGCTCATAGAGATAAACAGTCTTTTATCTGTGATATACCGCTGTCTGTGCCAGCTGGGTTGTTGCCTTGATTGTGCTCACAACGGAGGGTGTTGCTCTCTCGCCTCACCTCGCCAACAAGACACGTACGTGAACGCTAAATTAATGCCGATGTGCGTGCGATTCCACCGAACACTCTAGCCTATACGTACGGCACGCGGTTAGAAAAGTGCAGTTGCGCAACTAGCTGCGCGTACGTCGCTAACATGTAGTAGCATGCAGGAAAAGAAGCGTAACGTTATCTCTCAATGACTCATAGATAGATTCCTTAGCCCGTGATCTTCGAGTGATTTCGCGAACGACGTGGTCTGATGGTCGTTGCGGATAGCCTGGCCAGAAACACGCAGCATGACTCAATCAGCAGCGCAAGCAGTCCGCTGGCGTATCCCATGATGAGAACGAAGAATGCTCCCTGTAGATCAACGACATTGATGGGTCGCTCTGCGTTTTCCCCGGTTTCAGCACGCTTAGTGTTCATGCGGAGCTGCCACAAGAAGTCGTTCAGCCACTTCTCGACGAGGCCCATGAACATAAAATTCTTCATCCTGCAAGACGAAAACATGGAAAATAAACGGTTTCAGTTGGTGTGGAGGATGTGCATGGGTGGCGGAAGCATTGGTTCTCAAATTCTAGTAAGGAGCAAACGAGATGTTCCTTGAGCACTACCACATGCTATATAGATGTTATAAAAACCACGCGCCTATGCTAATTAAGGATGACAATTAACAAGTATGAACGCTAGAAAAAACACTTTCAGGATACTTTAATTTGATATAAAGTCCGTCCCAAAATGGCACCCTGGTGTCATCGATATTTCCATGGCGTAATGACACACCAAAATTTTATCGTGTTCCGCAGTAATGCTAGGTACGATGTCGTATGCTAATAAAAAAAAAAGTGTTGCGCGGACGTCTCCTTTCTGCTCTGGTATGTGGCAGCCGCAGCAGCTGCGGGAACGAAGCTAGCCATTGTATCATAGAGTCTTGGCACATATCTGCATACCTCGTGAGTGACGTAAGAGGTATTCAGGAAGCGAGAATGAACGCCAAATTTCACTTTCTTGAATTTCGCGCTGATACTCCACCACTCCACGATACGTCAGTGGGACGTCACTGATTTCAAAGTAATCTTTCTTTATTTGAATGTTGTGACATAGTAAAATGTTCGCGAAACTGGGTAAGTCCAGTCTTTGGCTCTTCTAGCAAAAAGTTGTGTTTGCCAACAAAAAATAACTAGGCCAGAGCAGACGCTGTCAAGATCCACCACATCATCGTGAGCTGGGGCGGGAGTTCAAGGTGGCGTCGCCACCTGTCTTTCGTACTTGTTAGAGTTCTTGCTACCAAAGTTAGCATTAAAAACATTATATATATATATATATATATATATATATATATATATATATATATATATATATATATATATATATATATATATATATATATATGCGCACGATACAATGGTACATTATGATACCGAAGTTCGGCAGCACATATAGTAATTCTAATTTTTGTGCCTTTTATGGCTTATCAAGGTTCCTGTCGCGGTCAGAGTGACTGTATCAACTGTATCTCGTGTTGTGGAAGGGTGATTTACCAACAGAGCTCAACTTAGTTTTTTTTCTCTTTGTGTCTTTTTGAAGACTATGTCGTAAAAAAAACGTTTGCACCCTTTGGGGTTTATCTTGTCCCCAAAGAATAATCGTCTTACATATTGTGTACCTTTCCTTTCTTTGACGCTGCGCGCCCCGTACTTCCAGGTCAGGAACCATAGAGTTTCATACACGAGTATGTAATTATTGTAGGAAATTCACGAACTCAAATTTCACGAACGGCATGCGCGCGTTATCAGCGTGGCATAGCGTTCTTGACAAGAAACTAGCCATTGGAGAGTTTTAAAGGAAGGAAAGGCGTGACAGATGACGGTTATTTACGGAAAAGAAAAGGGCGGGTGCGTCTGGCCCGTCCGTATTGAACGGCACAGAAGAGACGCTACACTGGAAGCAAGGACGCACATGCAATTCGTGCCTGCTCCTTAAACCGCATAGCGTTAGACAGAGTGGCGATCGTAAACGTTATTAACCCGTAGCTGAAGGTGGCCACATGTGGCGACCCCTTGGGAAAAGTGTACACGGCCATGGCGTGGTAGAAGGCGTCACGGGAGACCAGCAGGCGACCGTCCGTACGGGCCTCCTCCACCTTGAGCACGGTCTCCGGGAACATGTAGGCGTAGCGGGAGCGCAGGCACCGGCGGTAACCCTCTCGTTCTGTCGCCACCAGGGTGCGCTGGGGATGCTCCAGCATCTGGCGTCCGATGTCGCGCATAATGCCCGCCTTGGCGCTCTGCGTGGGTGTCAGCGCATCGTGTGTACTTACTTCATCATCATATGCTGTATAACTGGCTATATCATCATCACCATCATCATCATGTGTACCAATAACAGCTAACGGCAAATTATAGATTCGCCGTCATTACTATAACCATAATCATCATCTCATTACCACCCCGGAAGTCCTCCGATAAGGTTCTCAAGCTCGCAGCATTTCGAAATAAGTTGTTCTTGGGGTAGTTGGTTAATGCTTAAGGAGGCCATTGCAGTGCAAATAAAACACAGAGAAATGATGACAGGACACCACAGGTGCTACACTCACAGATGTGCCCTATATAAGATTGTAATAGGCTTGCATAATATTACAGCCTATAAGAGGACTTCTAGGGCATTGTAGTAAATCAGTTGTGAATGTAGCACCCGCGGCGTCCCGTGTTAAATTCTTTGAGATTGTTTTATTTGCGCTACAGTGGCTTCAATATTGACCTACAATGGCTCAATTCAGTCAATTAAGCATTTTGGCTTCTCGTAGAAGTAATGGCCGCCTCATCGATTAATTTAGCTCAAAAAAGGTAAAAATTGTGCCGTCTGCCACGGGCAATTTTGAAACATTTGGTGCAGCTAAAAAAAATAAATAAAAAGAAACAACAGAGAGAGCGAGAGATAGAGAGAGAGGCACCTGGTAGATATCCGATGATGGGCAAAAAAAGGGAGCGCAGGGTCGCTGTAAGTTAAAGCGGCAGGATGCCGGAAAAATCATATGAACACGAACACGGTTCTGACGCGGCCGTGGAGCGCAAGATGAGATTTATATCACACGATAGCGCAAACTGCGCCCGCTTTCTGAAAGCAAGGCTATCCCAATGTGCGTTCGGCTTCCGCAGTTCCGTGCGGCGGCTCGAAATTTGCGGTCCGCTGAAACGGCCAATCACGTCATTTCTATGCGATGTCGCTGGCGAACGGTGCGCAACGTGCTCTATATTTATTTGGTATCGTTTCTGCTTGCCTCTCCTCTAACCACACTAATTGACTGCACTGCTTTTCTGTTTAATGCGTTCGTTGAGTCTGTGTCTTCCTTCGTAATTCTTGCCTAATCAATACGCCCGTGAAGCCGCCGACGACCTCCTATAGTTGCCAATATGTTCAATTTCGATCATCGAAGTAAACGAAATTCGTTGAACATAAGCGGACAAAAATATATGCATCTAGACACTGTTCCAACATGCATTGCAGCGGCGACCAACGCGTTGTACCAATACCCAGCAAAAGACGTTTACCGCGTTGTTGTGAGGCATAACGCCGCCATCTTGTCACCCACATCCTTCCAGGTATATTTTCGCAAATTTCGATGCCACCGAGTGAGCGACATTATCAATTCCTTGCTCAAGAGCTGCTATCCCACAGTCTACAGTGAGGCCCAGTACACGCTAAGCACGATACGTCGATCCGGTCTAGTGAGTGCAGTGGTTTCAAAACGTTTGACAGAGACTGTATATAACCTGTTCAGATGATCGTATTACGGGCTCGGACGCATTTGTAGCACACACCTCCCGTGCCCGTGGCATACGGGCTGCACGCAACTAGCTGCGCTATCGAGCTATTCCTTCGCACGCCGAAGGGTGCTCGGTTGCCTCGCGACTTCCATTTGCGACCTCGGAGGTTTCCGCAATCGCAACGCGGTACACGCGCATCGTGCCTCGCTTGAGACGCGATGACGCGTGCGATTTCGAGTGTTGTTAGCCTTCTCCGGTGGCCATGCGCGGCCGAGCCCCTCGGGCGCTCTGAGGCCGGTGTGTAGCAATTGTTCAAGGCGGCGGCGAAGTAGGGGTTATATAGCCCCCCTCTTCGTAGACGCCTGGCTGCCCTTGAAGAGCGTGTCGTAGTCTACGTCGCGCACCGTGCGATAGGCGCTACAGTACGCGTGAAAGCGCAACGCTGTTTCTCGCATCCCGACGACGGCTCCGAATTGTATAGCCTTCACAACTGTTTGCAACAACGCTGCGAAGGATGAATGATGGGCTGACTTATAGTTATCGTCTCAAAGGAGTTATGAGAGACCCTGTAACTGAGGGCTACGGATTAATCTTGATAGGAGCCGAATTCAGGGTAGCTCCTAGAGGAGGGGAGGGGGGGGGGGAGGATTTGTCACTGATCTTGACTGCCTGTGTTTCATTTGATGCAAGGTTTTTTTGCATCCTGAACACTGGAACGTTGACGGATGATGCTGACGCTGCTCAGTGATCTATCAAAGCTAGAAACTATTGTTTCTAACATCTCTACCACGGAAAAAGCAAGTGGGGGCCAGTTTTCCATTTCTTCAATTTCCCGCCGAAATATTAGTGCCGGTACGTGAGTGCGACGTTACGTTATCGATTTTAAATTGTTTTCTCGGATCCGGACCTTTTTTCGCGCTGGAAAAGTTATCTAAACTTGCTACGTTAAGCATGTATCTTGTCTTTTTTCGCAGTATGCAATATAACTCTTTGCCAAAAAAGCTGTTAATTAGGCGAGATTAGACGACGTCAGAATCTGTGACGTCACACGGTGAGCTGGTGCTTGAACTTCAAGGCGGCGTCGTTACTCGTTTTTCGTTTTGCTGGCTTGCTAAAAGTCACCACTTCACGGTGAGAGACAGACAGACAGACAGACAGATAGATAGATAGATAGATAGATAGATAGATAGATAGATAGATAGATAGATAGATAGATAGATAGATAGATAGATAGATAGATAGATAGATAGATAGATAGATAGATAGATAGATAGATAGATAGACAGACAGACAGACAGACAGACAGACAGACAGATAGATAGATAGATAGATAGATAGATAGATAGATAGATAGATAGATAGATAGATAGATAGATAGATAGATAGACAGACAGACAGACAGACAGACAGACAGACAGACAGACAGACAGACAGATAGATAGATAGATAGATAGATAGATAGATAGATAGATAGATAGATAGATAGATAGATAGGTAGATAGATAGATAGATAGATAGATAGATAGATAGATAGATAGATAGATAGATAGATAGATAGATAGATAGATAGATAGATAGATAGATAGATAGATAGATAGATAGATAGATAGATAGATAGATACGTAGACAGACAGACAGACAGACAGACAGACAGACAGACAGACAGACAGACAGACAGATAGATAGATAGATAGATAGATAGATAGATAGATAGATAGATAGATAGATAGACAGACAGACAGACAGACAGACAGACAGACAGACAGACAGACAGACAGACAGACAGACAGACAGATAGATAGATAGATAGATAGATAGATAGATAGATAGATAGATAGATAGATAGATAGATAGATAGATAGATAGATAGATAGATAGATAGATAGATAGATAGATAGATAGATAGATAGATCGTTTTGCTTTTGCAGAAGCGTAATTTACTATATGGCTTGGATTAACATTCCTCTTATTGGCGTTGCAATAACTCGGAGTAGTAACGTAGCCAGGATTTTTTTTTTTTCGGGAGGGGGAGAGCGCGCCTGACCCGGAGCACACGCCCACATGGCACACGTTTTGAGCGATTCTCGGGCGCCTCTTCTGTGCGACTGGCGCATAGCGAAGCGACGTGTATATTCACACACCGGGAACTGAGCGTTCGGCGCGAGAGAACGACAATTATATGCACGGGCCACTCGGTTTCCAAGGCCTCGCTCGTGGCCGCACGAAAGTTCAAGTCCTCTCTCTTCCGACGACCTCTTTACACAAGTTTCCTGTCATTCTTCTCGGCTTCATTACGTGTCCGCGTCGCCGCGACAGGGCGTCGCAATTCGGCGACCGTCGATAGAAACATCCTGCACGTATACGAGGGAGTTGAACAATGCAGAGGAAATTATGGTCAATACAGAGAGAGAGAGAAAGTGAAAGTAGGCGTCCAGGCAATGTGAACAAGCGAGTGATATGACACATAGATTGCCGCATCTTTTGGTTCACTTAAGTATACTATATCTATGTCTTTTGCACGTGTCATTCGCATGCCACATTCGTGAACCATTCGCAGCTTTCTCTGCGATGATCGCGATGAGCCGGAGATGAGTGGTTCAGATTGTGGCGCAGCTTTTCGCCGTGGTGTAGTAGTTCTTCAAAATGGTGGTCGCGACGAAGGGGACAATACTTGTACCTACTAAATGAATCAAAGAAATGATAAATGGTAATGTGAAACGTGGGATCGTTCCCCACCTGCGGCAAGTTTTTTTTTGTCATTCGCTTTCATATATATATATGCCACAGATGGAGCTCTGGATTGATTTCCACTTACTGATTTTTTAAACATGTACATAAATTCACGTACACGAGCGTTTTTCCATTCCGCCACCATCGTAACATGGCGGACGGGATACGACCACTCGACCTCACATTCAGCAGCAGAACGCCTCTGTATAGCTAAACGCATGTGAAACGCGGACATATAACTGAATTATATGCGATTTGCCGAGATTGAAAAAGAAATACGAAGCTATGTCATACTGATTGTTGTGAGTAGATGTTTAAAAATTTAGGCTCCCCAATTACACACGGATTCTCAAGAAGAAGTCAACATGACTTCAACAGTTCTTCTACCTCGTGAGGCGAAAGCGATATCAGTACGATGCAAAACTCGGCTATCTATCGATGAAGATTTCCGTAGGCCTTCATTACAAATGATAAGCTGCAATGAAAAACCACCAAGGCGCGGAAAGCGCCCACCGCGCGGCCTACACGATCCCACGCAGCCGCGGATTACACCGAGTTTCCGGAGTCCGCTCACTTTTCATCGCGCCGTCTTTCTGGATTAGCCCAATTTGCCAGAAATGAGAAAGTCGACCGAGCAGACGCCCCAACGAAGGCACAAGGAGCTTCGATTTAATAAAGGAATTAGGCGCTCGAAGGCTTACGCTTGTTGCAGGGACGATATTTCGGCACAGCGGTCGTTGTTTCACTGCGTAATTTCGTAAAGAAAATATCCGTCCACCGGTGCCTCTGACGTAGCGGTATGGTACGCATACGGGGCGGTACATTTATAAGCCGATTCGTTTATCCTAGCGCTGTGGCCGTGTGCGAGGTGCTCGCCAGGGCAGCCACAGCAGCCACGCGCGCGGGCAGCGTAAATTCCTGGGATGGTTCGCCCACAAAGCTTCGCTGTTAAGAGGATTAGCACGCGCGTCAGGCGCGTCTTCCAACGGCGCAAGTCCGTCGCGAACGTGCCGAGCGTGCGTTCGTCGGGTGCGTCGCTCTGTAGAATCGCTCAATTTTTCCCGCTCTTTTAACGCGACGCGCGGCGACGATTTCTTTCTTTTTTTTTTCCTTCCTGGACGCGTAGCCAGCGTAGCTGTGAGCAGCGAATGCGAGAGAGGATGTTGCGCCCGAGAGACACACCGTTCGCGGTGGCTCTTCTTCTTTTGCCTATACTACGTGCCGCAACTGTGTGCGAGCCGCAAATTTCTTTTCCTCATTCCGGCAGAACAATGAGGGGCTCGCGAGCAAGGATTCGGGGACGCGCTAAAAGCTTCCTCGAAGTACGCGCCCCCTTCTTTGTGTTTGGAGCGCGGATTTGCGGTTTCACAGGTTGTGTTCGCATTCACGAATCGAGGCGCGCATTAGTGTACAGAAAGAAAAAAAATATATATAGAGAGAGAGACGTCGCGCATAGTCGCGCATGCACGGTGCATGCGCAGCCGCCTGCTCTTGCGCATGCGCAGATGTGGCCGGATTACATACGTTCGGATTGAATGCGGCGAACTCCGTTCTTACGACTAAGTTACGACTAAGATAAAATCGAAGTTTTGAGAGTCCCTGACAGACGTGGTTAATTTCACCGTTCTTGTTGTTCGTGCATCTGAAATTGTTTAACCGAGTGACGTTCTTAATAGACAAATGTTGAATGCCCACAAGTCGGCCCTGCCCAGACAAACTTACTTAAAAAAAAACAAAAAAAACAGAAAGAAAAGCTCTCGTCCACAGAGCGGCTTCCGCGCTTAGCTTCGGAAATGAAACGGGACACCGTGCCTAACAAAAGTGCAGTCCCTGCTTGCATTGAGGGTTGCACAGCGTAAGGGGCACAAAGGGAGGAGGGAAATTAGTTCGGTGGCAAAATTTTTCTTGTACTTAAGTAGACAGGCCAGAGAAAAGAAAACCGTAATTCCACGTATACGCGACCAACCATCGTCTTGTACATTCTTGCTTTACCAATGACACCTGAGATTGCTTGACGTAATCGTGTAATCTGAAGACGAACGTTTTCGGTCCGATCGAAGCCCGGATGCGGGGTTGGGGGTTGAGGCCGCCGAGTATCTTGCAAATTGTTCTTTACATCTATTACCGATTGTCTCTCTTCTACGAGACACCTCGACCGCACACTCATTCTTTACTATTCCCTGCGCACCACGGTCTTGTCACCTTCTTGCGAGTGAGCTGGCAGCAGTTCGTCTTGAGAAACATCAGTGACGTAGAACTAGCGACTTGGTGACGCAAACCAAAAAAACGTATTTGCATCCTTCCCTTCTCTATGCCGAGGATCGCTTTCAAAAGCTCTTGAGGAAAACCGTTTGCGCAAAGCATTTCCCCCTTGGTGTGCTTTGTTCGTGAGCGCAATGACTGGTTTGCTTGCAGGACATCCACGCACCTTTATTCATGGAGGGAAAATGAGAAAAATTAATTAAAATGTTCAAAGCCGACAGCAAGAACACACCTACGCGTGGACTGCATAGAGGGAGCGCGGATTGCAGCTCGGGGTTCCCTTGCATGTGCAGGTTCGTCCGCGTAACAGCGTGGTCTGTACACTTGATACTTCTTGAGAGAGGCAATAGCACTACTACTGTATACTACTACTGCTACTACTTCTATTACTAGCTAACTACTACTGTTACTACTACTATTTCTTAATCTACTCCTCCTGCTCGTTTTTGTTTTTCATAAAAGACTTCTCATAGACACTTTACCCTTTCTAACTATGCTTGTTTTATCATTCCTCACCACACCGCAAACGCGATCTAGATACGCCAACGACCTGACAGATACAGCACCGCAAACCACAAACGTATGCACTATACCTATAAAGTCTTTCGATTTCCAGATAGATCCACGTATCCTGTAAACGAAGATCACTGATGGCCATTTTTATATGTACTTCCGGAATGTGGAAAATTTGTACGCCCATGAGACAATGATAGGACCAAAGCTGTACATATCTCTATGTGCCGTCCATCAGGTTTAGGGCTTGAGACGTCAAACAATGTATATAACAGCTAGGGAACATCCAGTGGTTTCTGCGCTTCTGTCCGCATAATTGAGCGGGACAGCTCGAAAGCCATAATGCGATTACAGCGACGGCTTGACACGCCTTTGCTTTCTCGCAGCTTGTGTTCCCACCTTGCGTAAAAAAAAAAAGGGGGGGGAGGGGGTGTTCTCTACATCTCTCTTCCTCTTGTACTTGTCCATCTGCGCATTACTTCTCATTAGACGTGACGTAGTATAGTTTCTGAGGTCGGACAATCTAACTTTTTTTTTTGCGTGCTTCCGATCTCGTCCTCCTTGCAGTTGCTGAACCAGACGTCACAACGCTGTCGCGCTAGAATGCGCATGCGCCGTGCCGGCCAGCGGCACTCACAGTGAAGGCGAGCTCCATCTCTGTGTGGCGCGTGGTGCCGACGAATATGCGGCCCGCGAGGAGCTCCCGGCGCAGCCTGGGCAGGGTGTCCAGAGCCTGCTCCATGCCCGGGTGGCTCATGAACGAGATGAGCAGGCTGCAGTAGGCGCACGAGATGACTGTGCACAGCAGCCACCAACCGGCGGCCACCAGGCGTCGCGTCGGGCTGCCCGAGAAACGCCAGTCACAGCCTGCAGCGTCGGCACGTTTGGGCAAACGAACATTCGAAGCGATTAGGGCAGAACCCGTCATCCGGGCATGTTTGTCTTCGTTAATATGATTAGCATTTTAGTGGTGCGTGCACGTGTAATACGTGTAACAATTCCTCACCACACCGCAAAAACTACCTAGATGCACCAACGACCTGACACATGCAGCACAGCAAGCCCACAAACGTATGCACTATTCCTATATAGTATACCGATTTCCGGATAGATACACGTATCCTGTGTACGCGTAACGCGTCACGTATGAGCGGCATACTGCAGCCGGGATCCTCTCTCGCACTTCCCTCTGAACACGCTGCGCCATCTAGCGATCTGCGCCCAAAGTTCCTCTGCTTTTGCGTAGCCCCCGAGATTGCACCAGTGGTGCGCCGCGCATGTTAACGATACCTCGTTGGCCAGCCCCTTTCGCGGCCGAGCGAGTACAGCATAGGGCTGCTGGGCATGCGAGGACTCAGGTTTGACAGCGACCACCAGTACCGAAGTTTTGTCAAATCTTTCTTTTTATTAGAAACAGCACCGGAGAGAAGAGGCTAGAAACACGATACAATCCGCAATGTTGGGAGAAGTAGGTTAAGAACGCTAATCGCAATAATGGAGCGCGGAAACAAGTATTTCTCGGTCGAACAATTTCGGTGGTGCACTACTTGCAGTGGACGCCGATTGTCTAAGCCAGCGAGCAGAACGCCCGCCGCTCTAGAGAGGTGTCGCACCACACGCCACGTCACGTGACAGTGATCCAAAAGGGATCGAACCGCGCTTGATCTGTGGTCAAATTCGCGGAGCTTTTCGTTCGTTACAAGTCTTCGTCCCATGGATTGGTCGGCTACCTTTGCTATAACCTAATGCCCAACACTTGCCATCTGCTCGTATACCAACAGCTATAGCGTAAGAACGTTTTGCGAGAACACAGACCCTAAACTTTCTGAGATCATAAGCACATACATACATAAGCACGTTCCGATACTTTTGTTTACCTTTTACTTCATGATAACTTTCCTGAGGTGGCCTATGTTTTGCCACGCATTGTTTGGATAAACGAAAGGAGTGGCTTCGATAAGGTACAGACTTGGGCCGTTTCGTGCAGAGTAGTCCAGAGTTTAGAATTACGCACACTGGAATTTAAAAATCAAGAATTAGGCTGACAAATGGTAGCACACTGTGGTATAAAGGTTATATAAACAGGAGTAAGGTTCCTCAGAAAGGTTTTCTGAGGCACCTTATTCCAGTTGTTAACCTTTATACCACACTGGAATTTGTTTGTCCTTCTTTTTCATGAGCTTCGTCTTAGCGCTATAGGTCTTCCAAAAATCTTTAAAAAGTGGTGTCCGGTGTCACCCGCAACGCCAACCTTCGATGCGACTTTCTAGTCCACAAGTTGAAAGCGGCGCCTTAGAAAAAAAAAAAAGAAAAGCCTTGTTGACATTCTATAGATTTCCTGCTGAATTCCTATAGCCTTCAGCAAACCTTTACACAAAACCTATCGAATTCCCCATTTATGCTTTTGTGAGGGGTGGATTAATCCACGGGCTCCAGATTCGCATGCAAACTTTTTTCCTAACTTACTTGCGAAAATAGAGGGGGGGGGGGGGTGCTTAGAATCGCGAAAATGCGGTACTTGAAACGAATCACTGCCGCCGCTTCTTTTTCCTTTTTTTTTTAAAGCAGCGAAGTTGTTTGCCTCTGGCCCTCGATACATCCCCGCATGCGTTGCCAGTGAGGGGGCGTGGGGAAGACCCTGGCCGGCTTACGTCCATATCACAGCGCGTGGACAGAATGGGTGGGCCGATCCCGCAGATAGCGCAATATCGGGCTGACCCGCGGCGGAGGTGAAGCAGACTTCAAGCACTACGCCAACTTCCAAAAACGTTTAACATCTTGGGTCCAAATAGAACCGCATAAATTAGGCGTTGTAAGAGGAACGACATATATATATATATATATATATATATATATATATATATATATATATATATATATATATATATATATATATATATATATATATATATATAAGAAAGTGCACTTAGTGTAGCAAGTTGGCCTTCATGAGCTTCATTTGTTTAACTCCTGTGTGACGAATAATGAGAGGCGGATAGAGTGTGGCGACGGCTCCTGCATGCACGTGGAACGCGCTTGTGTTGTTATAACGTCACGCGCGTCGAAGGTGCCGGCGCGGTTGCGGCAGACGCGTGGAAGCAGGTGCGGCGACCGCGTCGGTGCTTGGCTCAGCGTAGCATGGCGCTGCGTGACAAAAATGTACGATTTCATAATGTATGCAGCCTTGACAGCTTCGCTGCTAATCCTTCCCCATATGAATGTTGCGGCCCCACTAATTCATTTTATTCTTCTCCATCGGTGTGCGCTGGGCGAAAGCAGCGGGACCGAGCGCAGCCACAATGCGTCACAAAGGCTCTTGCTTTCATCGGTATGCCGCGATACGTCAGCTCGGTATCCACAACGACCACGCGGTTTTGGGCGCAAAAAAGCGCCCGCAGCCGTGCTCTCCGAGTATCGGGTTTCAATCGACGAGCACGATGTACGTACTATTTCAGATTTTACCGGCGATATCACTTTCACTTAGTTATCACTGCTCTCACTCTTCAGTATATACGAGGCAGCTGCACCCGATTATTTCATGCGTCTTACGTGACGAGTGCTGTAGCTATAAAAATGCGGGCTCCCGCGTCTAGCCAATGTCCGCACGCGCCACGATTGCTGCGTTACGGCCGTTAAAGTCTCGAGTCGACTCGGCAATCGTCGGCCGTGTCTTGAACTTGCAACCACGCATGCAGAAATAGCCGGCAGACTTGCGCAGCTGGAATCAGTGGACTCGACGATCACTGTCTGCACCGCCAGCTTCGCCACTGTTGTACTGCCGAGCTCGTTTTGAGGGACACAATGTCGCCGAGGGAACAGTTTCACAGTTTCCTTCTCACAAGTTCGTCGTCTGCCAATCTGTCATGGAACCCGCCATTATACAACCCGACAAGAATGGTATGCTTTGCCAATTCCCCTCGCCATTCGGTCCCCGGTGTTGGAACAGCATCGATATGCTGTGCACCGATTTGTTGTGGAACGACATTTCACGTGCGCGGCCGCCTTGCGCATATCTACTGTGAATTATAGTTTCAGATGCGCTCACATACATGTACTCCCTCGAAAAAATTTAAAAGTAATGTCGCGCAAGCGTTGACCTCGCGGTGTGTCAGCGACCTTGCAGCGGCGACGGGGCTCACCCGAAGCGAACGGCGCAGCTGAATACATATTCGAACTGGATGTCACCTACAGTGAGCCCGCGCACACTGCCGCCGGCCCCTCGCCGAGGACGCCGTGCGGTCGACTCTAGTGTGATATTATCAAAAGAATGTAACTCTCAATATGCATTAGTGGCACGAGCATCGAGTGACACTCTTCTTTTTTTGCGCAGCGCTTCCGCCTCAGCTCCCGAGACGACTGGGAAGGAAATTCAAAATGATTAAGTCAGAAAGAAATAGAAGAAAATAGTACAGTGCTAAACTCATGGGTTTCTTTATAGATACGAAAAGTTTAGTTACAAGTTGAGTTACTGAAGTCTCTGGAATAATTATAATTAATCAGAAATCGCTGATTTCCGCACACCAAAGCACAGAATCGTAGGCTTTAGAGACCCGCCACGTGAGCACAACTTTGGGGAAATTCCTGGAAACCCGGAAGTAGAAAGCGAAAGAAATGACGTCACTAATGACGTTCCACAGACGAAGATGGTTCGATATTTAACCGGCTAATTAATGGAAAACAGTCAAAGATTAGGGTCGCCTACCACATTATTTATTTAGTTATTTATTTATTTATTTATTGAGTTATTTATTTCTGACGCATTCGTCTGCATAGGCTCACTGTATCTTCGTCGTGAATCTTTACCAACTTGCTCGGTAAGCGATTCTCTTTCAGGGTGTGAAGTCCCAAACGGCTCTTAGAAGAAAGCAAACCGATCAGAAGGGTTGTTTTGCTTTTTTTTCCTGCAAACGTAATGTACTCGAAGAAAGGAAGCCTTTTTGTCGTTGCACAATTTCAAATTTGCCTGAATGTATCTGTTTGAATTACTGTCAGCGTTTTGAATAGCTATATACCCAGAGCTAATGCACGTATACGGCTGCCTGTGTTTATGCTACTCAACTGAAGCGCCGTAGTATACGCTATTCTTCTGACAACACCGGACAAGGAAACGTTCGCAGAATTACATCCCCCTATCCAACACGTGCACGCATTTACGTGACGGCTCAGACTGCGCTTTGCTCTCGCATTGGAAACACTGCTGCGTTGGTGGCTCGCAATGCATAGGGGCCGTAACCGCACATGAGGTCGCGTTTCGCGGTGGCCATAATCTACGGAAGACGCGGCCACTAATGGCGAGGGACGCGTGGATATCTGTTATCGGAAGCGCGTGCCTTGCCAAATGACGCCCAGGTAGAGTGACAGGGCGACGTCCTGGGTCGGCAAGAAGCGCAGTCTCCCCGTGCGATCGTGGCGACGTTCGAAGCGCATGACCGCCAGGAGCAGCGCCAAGGACACCAGGTAGGCGACCAGCACGCCGAGCCACACCTGCGCACCAAGGGCGAGTCACCGACGCGTGACCTCTGGCGAACGGCCGCGCGCTGGAGACATTGTGGCACGAATGCCGGCGGCACGGGGGCCGTTCACCCAAGAGTTAAAAAAAGAAAGTTTCACTCAGGTGACGCTACCCAGCGAGTGACGAAGAAGTGACGCTTCAGGGACATTTTACGTTTTACCCGCCGTGGTTGCTCAGTGGCTATGGTGTTAGGCTGCTGAACACGAGGTCGCGGGATCGAATCCCGGCCACGGCGGCCGCATTTAGATGGGGGCGAAATGCGAAAACACCCGTGTACTTAGATTTAGGTGCACGTTAAAGAACCTCAGGTGGTCGAAATTTCCGGCGTCCTTCGCTACGGCGTGCCTCATAATCAGAAAGTGGTTTTGGCACGTAAAACCCCATAATTGAATTGACATTTTACGTTTTGTCATCCGACAAGATACGGCCACTTTCCCGAAGTTTCTTCTTCCTTTTTTTTTGGTAACGGCCCTATTCTGCCCACTGCTTCATGTACACCCGTGAGCAAACGTATACGGACCAGGGATTGCGCGATGAAGCCGATTTCTTGCTCTGCCTGTGAATACATATTGAAATTGAGGACTGCAGTACAAACTTGACATCGTGAACTTTCTAGTGTACTCGTCAATTTCAGTTTATGCATGTCAATTAGAAATAAATTAAGTTTTATCGGCGACCCTGTGGTCCGTATACTTTTGCTCGCGAGTGTATACCTTTCAGCACTGGTAAATAAATGATGCCAAGATGGATGTGTTCGTATACCGTTTTGTAGCTACGTTGTCCGGCGTGTTAAATGTTTCCCGCAAGCTAAAAGACGTCACATGTTGTTTCATTTTTATTACTTTAACTACTTCCTTCCTCCCGTTTCCCACTCAAGCGGGTGGGATTGAGATAACAGAACATTAGAACCGCAGCTCTGCCTTTTCCCGAACAAAATGGTTTCGTTCCAACTTTCTTGGTCGTCCCGGCGGCTTAGTTAAGTCCTTGCACGTCACTGTGGGGAAAGGCTAAAACGGAAAAGGAAGAAAAGAAAAAAGAAAACGAACATACAGAGAAAGTCCGACAGGCTCAGAACGACGTCGGCGTCGAGATGACTATAATGATAACGCAATGCTGACAGAAAAAAATAACACACGTACACTGAATAGCACCTGACACGAGTCGCTGCGCAATACGTCATTAATGTTATCTATAATAGAGCACGCACACCCAGACACACACACGCACGCACACACACACACCTGAGGTTATAATAAAGCAGGCGGCGCAGGATCTCCGGGAAACGCAAGGGTTGGGGGGAGGGGGGGATTAATGCTGGAAACAGGGTGGCCTGTGGAAGCATCGCATTGCACACGTATCCTATTACAACGTTGCAAACACACACACACACACACACACACGCAGTGCTAGATACGACTTTGGACCTACAGTGTTGGGTCGTCACGCCTCCGAAGATCGAACAATAATAATATATGGGGTTTTACGCGACAAAACCACTTTCTGATTATGAGGCACGCCGTATTGGGGGACTCCGGAAATTTTGACCACCTGGGGTTCTTTAACGTGCACCTAAATCTAAGTACACAGGTATTTTCGCATTTCGCCCCCATCGAAATGCGGCAGCCGTGGCCGGGATTCGATCCGGCGACCTCGTGCTCAGCAGCCTAACACCATAGCCACTGAGCAACCACGGCGGGCAAGATCGAACACGTTAAGTCGTATAATTTGGCTAACGTCAGCTGAGACACGCGGTATAGCGCGTGATGAAAATACTATAGTCGAGCTATACGGATCAGCACCCGAACGTATACACACGAGGCAACGGGTGCGTGGCGCTGTGTGTGAACCGCACCTCGACGGCGAAAGGTCGGACGATGACGAGGGCTCGCGGCTTCTCGGCCGGCGCCCGCGCGATGAACTTGACCACTTGGATGTAGTAGTAGTGCGCGTAGTCCAGCACTTTCTCGCGGTAGGGAGTCTGGAAGGAGGCGCTCACCGCCAGGTCCACTTCCTGCGAGTGACCAAACCAACGGGCGTGCCGCACATGCAGCGAAAACCTATTTTTCGTGCATGCGTGGGTTCTGTGGTCGCGACATACATACGCATGCGCTGTACCACGACACCACCGCTTCGCTGTGGGTGAGACAGGAAGCGAAGGAAGTTGGACTATATATATGATTATGCAAGTGTGCGCGAATTACCTCTAGCCGGACGGTTACTTACACATCTGTTTGCATTTTTTTGCCGCGAAATTGTTAGCGAGATCTTGTATAATCCCATGAAGCACCTGATGAACCTATAATGTTGCACAAATGAAGTTCTTCTGAGTCGAGGCTGGTCTCTACAATATATTACGCCATTTTTACTCCGCTGTAGGAACTTGCTTTCGGCCGTCTGCCCTTCCGTTTAGGTTGATTCATCGGTACCACCGTCAACTATGTGCTGTGAGTAGCCTATCTCTTGAAGTTAATTCACTTCGCGAATATGTTTTATGCATATACTTGAATGGCCGTAACATCTTTGCGCATACTTAAGCGTGACCAAGGGGTCATTAGAAAACTCGTGGAGTCTTGGATTGATCCACACTGGGCAAACAAAGGAAGTGTCACTCTGCATGCACCTACGAAAGAGAGAGAGAGAGAAATAAACGTTTATTATTTGAAACAGTATCCCAAACGAGGCCTGGTATTAACAAAAAGTAAGTCTTATGTTCGACATTTCAGCGGGTCCCACCGACATTTCGACTAAGAGAAGTGTTTTAGTCAGGGCTTCATCAGCTCTGACGAAACCCTGACTCCAGGGCCTAAGCCCCCTCCGGAGTATTCCGGAGGGGGCAGAGCTCCCCCCCTCCCCCCCCCCCCCCCGCACACCGAAAATGTCATTACCAGAGTTTTGTCACGCACATAATTTGAAGTTTATTTTCGCTTGCCTCGACATTCTCACTTAAAATTTTATTGTGGCTACTAGCTTACTGCATTATTGTTGGCGCGGACGTGCACGGCTTTAAATTCATACTTGCGCTTTATTTCTGCAAATCCACACAACATGAGGATAAGGGCATTAGACGCCCTAGCGGTGGGTACCTCATCCGTATTTTCTCACTTCACCATTGTTTTAAATTTCCACTGTAAACACCGTGCACATACACGATATATTTAAATATAACAGGACAAAGTTTATCAAATGTTTGAAAGAGAGGGGGGTAGCCAAATAAAATTATCTCTAAAGGTATGGATAGCCTGTGCCTAGAGAATGAATATGTTGCTGTGTGTTCACCTAGCTTATATATATATATATATATATATATATATATATATATATATATATATATATATATATATATATATATATATATATATATATATATATATATATATATATATATATATATATATATATATATATATATATATATATATATATATATATATATATATATATATAGCTGCGGTCCTGAAAATGCGGTGGTAGACCAAACGCATCGACTCTCATCAAAAATTATGAAAACCTGAGACAAACCGGCAGCATCAAGTAACAACGGCCGAGGACTCCATCTTTGAGTCCTAGCCTACGCGTGGCTGTTCTAGCATTTATGGCCTCAAACTCGCATGCTAGCGTGCGGGACGTGGCCGCCCAGGTTACAATTTCTAATTCATCGATTTGGAGGATTCTAAATCACTCCGCCTGTCACACGTACCACCTTAAACAGCAACAATGCTTGGAAGATAGGCACCCGCAGAATCGTCTAGATTTCTCGAATTGGGTCGTCACAAAAGCCGATGAGTCACCTGACTTTTTGAGCAACATCATGTGCACAGATGAAGCCAATTTTTGCAGTAATGGCCAGGTAAATTTGCCTAATAAAAACCATTGTAGTGACTCCAATCCACACTGAGTAAAGCGCTGTCGGTACCAGCACCAGTGGTCGTTCAATGTTTGATTCAAAATTTACGCCGGTGCTATATTCGGTCCTGTCTTCTTGGATCACACACTGACTGGACAGTGTTACGTGGACGAAATCCTTGAAGGATTGTTGGATGAGTTTTTCAGCGAAGTCCCGCTGTCACATCTTCCACTTTTGTGGTATCGGGGGCTCCAGCACATAGTAGCAGCCAAGCACGAAACTGGCTGGATGATACTTTTCATGCGCAATATAGATTGGAAGGCATGGGCCTGTAAATTGGTCGGCTAGGTCACCTGACCTCTCCCCACTCGATTTCGTTCGTTGGGGTTATGTGAACGATCTTGTTTACATAATAGAGACAGACGCCAGATGAGCTCCAGGCAAGGATACGAGAAATGCACCATCACATGGTAACGAAAGGACATGACGTCGTGTTTCAGTGGCTGCCTGGCCATTGCGGTATCACCGGCAACGACCTCGCTAACGATGCTGCTAGGAAAGCACACGAAGGAGCAACCCTTGTTTCTTTATCTTTATCGCGGACTGACGCAGCCTAACACTTAAGCAAGCTAGCGCACCGTAGGACATTGGAGAAGTGGCACGCACCTGAATTTACCCAACATCGATTGCATTCCCTCGATCCATCTCTGCAACTGCGGCTGTTACCAGGGCTCCCGCGTAATGAGCAAACAATTCTGTGCCGCTTACGCTTGGGCGTCGCATTCACCAATGCATATATGTTTTTGATTGGTATGGCCGATAGCGCCGACTGCAATGCCTGCGCTGTCGAGGAAACTACGGAACACCTACTGTGCTACTGTCCATTTTTTGAAAAAGAAAGACATGATCTCTGCATAGCTCTCAACCAGTTAGATAGAAAACCGTTCACCTTGAACAAGATCTTAGGACCAGGGTCTCGCATATCGCAGCTGCAAATGACCAGAAAAGCCCTGCTGCGATATTTTAAAGCTACCGGATTGACTCAGCGTCTGTGATCCGCACCGAGTGACCGAACGATGTCCCCACTGGACTTTCTCTTCTTCTTTTAATCTTTCCGTCCCCTTTTCCCTTTCCCCAGTGCAGGGCATCCAACCGGGCTCAGTCCTGGTTAACCTTTCATTTATCGTACGTTCTCTATCTCTCTCTACCGTAGATTTCGAGCGTCGGTCATCAAGAAAACCACAGATGATGTCATAAAGCGGACCCAGTACTGCGTAGCTGCAGAAGGAGACCGATTCGAACACGTCCTCAAGGCAGCAGCTGGTGTTCAACGGCACTTACGGACTAATAGATAATAAGGGCACGCTAAAATCTGATGGCTTTAAATGCGTAGGCATTTCTATCTTTACCCAACGGAAAAACCGTCCCTCCATCCGTCCCGTAAGACGATCGCTTCGAATATAGCGTCCACAGCAGCGAGCGAATTGACCTGCGTGCTGCCCCTCGCTTCAATGCCAACGAAGCGTCGAGAAAACAGCGCTCACGTAGCTCTCAGCACATGCCGCACTCTGCATGCCTTTGGAGATCGCTTTCAAGATAATTAATTAATTAATTATGGGGTTTTACGTGCCAAAACCACTTTCTGATTATGAGGCACGCCGTAGTGGGGGACTCCGGAAATTTCGACCACCTGGGGTTCTTTAACGTGCACCTAAATCTAAGTACACGGGTGTTTTCGCATTTCGCCCCCATCGAAATGCGGCCGCCGTGGCCGGGATTCGATCCCGTGACCTCGTGCTCAGCAGCCTAACACCATAGCCACTGAGCAACCACGGCGGGTGCGCTTTCAAGATACGGGCCACGCCGCCCCGCCAGACGTAGCCGCCGCGGGAGCACGGTTGATCGCGGTTCGTAACGGTTCAGTGTAGCTAATAAATGCTGCATACATTTCCTTCATTTGCCAAATCTCCCTGGTCTTTTCATCCCACGTCCACATCCGCTGCAGGCTATCCACCAGCGAAAACTGCTTCTACTCGCCTCTTCTACGTCGACTATGGTGCAGGTCACACTTAACAGTTCGGTTTTGCAACCGCGCTTCTCAGTTTCACGGTTCTTCTGCGGTCGTTCCTGCAGTTAAATACGAAACACACCAGCACACTACCACGAAACACCACGTCAATACTACGAAATGGTTACGCATCCTTCAGATAAATCTCAGAGGAGATTCCGCGTGGATTTTCTCTTCTTTCTTTGTGCAGAGGTCCCGATTGCCAATTCGTCTCATTTAGAAGTGGTACATTGACTTTCTTGAACGCATCGGTTTTGCCTTTTCTTTACACGTGAGTCGCTTCCCCGTCTGTTTATGTCGCTTTTATTTACTTTTTTTTGTGCCACGAACCTGCTTTTGCAGCACGTATACTCTCTAATGAAAAATCAAACCGTCGCTTTAATTTGACTTTTGTTCGAAGCAAGTTTCTTTCGCGAAATATTGCGGCGTGCGCACTCTTTCGATGCGGTGCCAGCACAGCCGAGACATTGGAACATGCTATGCCCGTTACATCGCTTTTCGCCTTTAAGCCAGAGTGGAGCTGCGACCGTGCTATCAAGGGGCTTTTGTTATCGATTTTATCAGCAGGCCTTGAGAGACGGACAATAAGTGTGACGTAGAAATGAGAGGAAGGAATAGCTGCGAAGCCGCGAAAACTGCTGTTCGTGATCCTTCCGTACCATTATCAAGGTGATGCGCTGTCCCCTCGGGTTTGCGACAGGCAAAGCTGTTACTTTCCATCTGCTTATTTGAGGGCTCTTCTTTATGATGCGGGAGGGAGTGCAGTTACGTGGTATTTTTCATTTATCGTGGGGTTTCTTTAGTAGTCGGAAAAAAAAATGTAGGCAATTAGTAGGTTGCTGAAAACACCACAGTTAGATTTCATTTGGGGGTGCCTACAAATGTCTCACTGACACTTTGATAATTACGATAATGTTTCTCCAGTTAAGTAACTATAATTACCTAATTAAATCTCAGTAACGAAAATGTTACTGGCAGTTACTCCACTGTGCAGGAAACAATACGCACTAGGTTTTCTTCGAGTAACATAATTGCTCTTTCCTTAAGTCTTGGTGCATGATAATTGGGACGCCCCCTGTAATTCACTCAGTAACCGAAATGAGGCCTCGCCGGATTCACTCGAAATCAGAATCAACAGCAACCACGCGCAGAAGCGCTTATACTCGGACTCAAAACAAGAAAAGATAAAAGAAAAGAGAGATTATGCAGCTTCCCCAGAAAGGCGAATCAGTATTAGTGATAGCGAAGTATAAAACAATTTCGGGAAGGAAGATTACACCACCAAGAGACGCCAGATTCGCGGTGCTGTGAGAAGACTCAGGCTGTGAAATGAACTGTTTTCTTTTATCAGGTCTTGTATATACTCATATAAAGCTGTAAATTCAGTGAACAATTGTTCGAGGTCACACAAAGTGTCTTCAAGTGCAACTGTTATTATATATATATATATATATATTTACGTGGGGTTCGGAAAAATGATCCCCCCCCCCCGCGATAATTAAACCTTTCCGCCTATGGGTGGGGCCTTGCCCCCTTGCCATCCTCTTGTGTATCGGTGCGATAACTACCTTTGGCTCCGCTTGTATTTGAGGGGTTCGTAAGAGTGTTGTGCCAGGAGATTCGTGAGGCAGCATCCTGTAATAGTTAGTTCATTCTATGATTAGTTAGAGAAGTGTTTCAGGGCCCCCTGAAGAAAGCACACGGTGGACAGACGTTTGTTTCAGCCGCTCCGTTTCAGTCCACTCCAAGTACACCAGGAAGCCGCGTTATACATTTATGGCTTACATTTAAACATTTAGTAGTGCCGCATCCAGCCATGAGATTCCTTCGTAGATACCCCATTGCATTTTTCTTCGTATTGGCGTGGTAAGTTGGATGTATCACGGGAAAAATAGGACGAAAAACGCAAGACCAGCGCCTGACTTGTTTTCCTACTCCTGCTTCTTCACCGTCGTCTGTCCATCTGATTGCAGCAAGCTGAACGCGTGCCAGCTAGCCCGACTACCCATTTCGCTCATTGCGCTTGTGCGAGATGCTACTCCCCCCTCCCCCCCCCCCTCCCCCCTACAGCAACACCTGTCTTGCAAATAGGGTTAGGAATGGCTATCGCTTGTGGGCTAACCTTATCATATCACCCAACTGGCGCTCGACCGGTTATAGTTACGCTCGTAACAGCGCCGCTTAAGCAAGCTGACGTGCGTATAAGGAAAGCGCCTCAGAAGTCGACCTTGTCAGAAGGAAACTCGGAAACATTGTCAGACGATTAAAAAAGAAAGAATTATCGGGCAGAAAGAAACACCGGCAAGGTAACGTCGGTTCTATTATAGGCTATTTTCTTTTTATTCGCGGCTTTCGCGATGCGATTATGTCATGCGTCGTTCCGTTCAATTTGTCTGCTTTTCACGGAGGTCGGGAGAGAGAGGATATATGTCGGGAAATGGCATGTGTCTTGAAAGCACCCTTTCAACGCCGCCAAAAAGGCGCATTGTGTCAGAGGGACTTCCCCTCAGTAAGGTCAGGGCTGTTCTACTACAAATCTAAAAAGGAAATTAAGAAGTGCAAGAAAACGATGAATATGCCACTTGCCTCGACCCACAAGTGACACTGAAAAACAAAACTATTACGATAAACTGTATGAATAAATTACGTTGATAGCGTTGCTTAAGTAACGAATTTAGAAACTGTGGTGCTTTTTCTCTCTTTTGTACATAGCTACGTGTGTTCTTTACCTGTTCACATTTTTTTCATTCGACAAGTGACATTTTTTACATATTTGTTAGTATCCAAGTTATCATACTTTGTACAATGCCATACTACTGACAGCTACCACTGGTCACGCTACCTATGAGTGTCTGTAAAGGTAGAGATCCTACCAAGCTGCCGATTAGCTTTTTGTCAATGCATTTTTGATTTATGAAGTGCAAGAATAAATAAATTGATATTGAAATTTGAGATTCTTGGGTAACCGGCTCTAGCGTAGCCCACCTTACAATGTTTCTGCATCTAAAATAAATGAATAAAAATACATGACTATTTGCAACTACAAGGCGGCCGATGTTAATTGTCGGGAGAGGGGGCTTTGTGAGCTGGAAAAGACGCAAGAACGGCCCATATGGGGGGGTCGGGGTGGGGGCGGGGGCGACGCTGTCTTAAAGTTCGAGTCCGCCATGACGTCCTGCAGATTTCGGCAGATTCTACTCGAGCCTATAGTTACTTTCAATTAGGTAAACAAGGCCGACATTACGTTCTCAAGGAGCGATAGACTCGGCATAGAAAAACGACAGAACTTTTCCTGTGCCGAACTGCTTGAATACGAATAAATACGTTGACCTAAGTGACGTCATACTGAAGTTACTTACGGCTCTGAACAACAACGATGACAACGACGACGACGACAAAGACGACAACAACGACAACAATAACGACGACAACAACAACAACCTTTCTTCACTTCAATTTAAGATAGTGACACTATTTGTGTGTTGTGTGTCTATAGTACGTGTTGAGCTTTTTTCTTCGTATTTTTATGTATTTTTGCCAGCATAGTGTATTTCGGATTTTGTTGTAACCCGCCCAAACGTGGCCTACCTTCCCATTTTTCTACTTAAGAACCACCTTTTCCATCAAATGATTGAAAATAGGGTAATGAAAGAATGCTTTACCTACCTAAATTGGTTCAGTGTTCATTACATTTAATGTGTCCCTTTAAACAACCCACATCACAGCGCCTTTTTTAGCCTAAGCGGCACTACTGAGGCCTTATTATTTAAAGGATTATAATTTTTTTTCCAAAGAGAGTACGCACTCTTCTGGACACCATTCCTGCTATTCCGGTCCAGCGTCCGTGCCTCTTCGCGCCCCAGGTGGCTTCCGGGTCTCGTACGGGGACCAGGCTGCAACCATCAAGTGCGCCACATGTCAGAGACGAGAAATTAAATTCCAGCGTTTTACATGCCAAAACCACCATCTCATTATGATGCATGCCGTAAAGGGGGGACTCCGGTTTGATTTTTACCACCCGGGGTTATTATTAAGAGTGCGCCCAATGCACGACACACGAGTGCACTCCGCCCCACACCAGAATGCGGCCGCCGTGGCCGGCATCGAACCCCCGACCTCGTGCACAGCAGCGCAACGTCATCGCCTCTAAGCCACCGCGGTGTACAGGAAAGATAATGCAATCATCTGCGAAACGGCGGATGGTGGATGAGATGTTGAGTGGGAGGTCGTTAATAAAAATTAGGAAGAGAAGCGGGCACAACACAGACCCCTGTGGTGCTCCGGAGGTGATGCAAGTAGAACTTGAAGGAAGTCCGCCTATTACGGTGCATCGAACCCCCGACCTCGTGCACAGCAGCGCAACGTCATCGCCTCTAAGCCACCGCGGTGTACAGGAATGGCGAGGAGGCGTGGATGGTGTGAGAGAGCTGAGCTGCCTCGCGGTGACAGTCGCTTTGGTGATGAGAACATCCCATAGATCGCTCTCTTCAAGGACACCGGTGTAGAGCGGGTGAAAAACAACATTCGTTCTCGTCGCACGAACCCGGTTTAATGATAGCTTCCTAGAGTAGGCGTCGTCGTTTGCAGATCAACACATGACGCAAACTTTACGCCATTCTTTTTTTATTTTTAACTTGATGTTATATACAATAAGGAAAGAGCAATGTTCGAGTGCCATTCCGGAGAAAGTAGCGCTGGCTATACAGAATCGCTTAAACACGAAACAACGCAGGCGCGCTAACATAATCTAACCATGCTACCAAACTGCGCTCTGCTACGTCCGAGTGCGGTCGCCAGACGCGCGCTTGTTCGGCTGTTCCCCGCTCATCGCAGGCTTCCTGGTTTCAGTTCCTGGTTCCTTCAGTTTCCTGTGGCCGAATCTTATAACAGTTCGGAATACGAACCGTTCGCTTCGCCGCTTACGTCACTAGATGTGCCACTCCCAAGCCGGCGGTGGAAGAAGGGGAGGATGCGACCAATAGATGAGAGGGTGCCACCTCTGAAGTGTACGTCATTATATGACGAGCTAATCGAGGAATTGCAGAATGTTTCCGCTTGCTAAATAAATGTAAAATATAAATTTAATGTTATGCGCCAAGTTCTGAAGTATAAACGTGTGGTGCCGGGCGTTTACGCAATGCAAAAGTAATTTATTAATGTCATTCTTTTTTATTCTCAGCCGACAGGCGGTATCGCAAGCGTAAATGAGTTGGCAGAGCGCAGCGCTATGTCGTCTGCTACCAGGAGCTCGCAGGATGCACGCAACAGGAACGCACTGCCGGCACTTCTCAAGTAGCGAGCGCGACAAAACCGTGAACTGCTTCTTAGGGACACCTTTACTAGCCGACTATATCAATTTTCCATCTTTTTTCGCCCTTCGTCATCGGCTCGGACATGACTCGCTCGCCGCCGCGCTGCCGCTGTCCCTGCGATAAGCCCCACGGCGCGTCGCGTGATAAAAGCAATGGAACTTGAAATCTAACATTACGATACACGGGCCCTGCATTGCCTGCGCGAAGTCAAATCGAATAGTGTGGTGCTGACGGTGCGCGCTGTGCCGTAAAATTGAGTAACAAAGTGCGGCACTCCCGAACCAGAGAAAAAAAGGCAGCCAAATAAGAGATCTCCGCAATATCTTCCCGTCCTGACTGTATAGTTTTATCAGCCGAACGATGGAAGTGCTGGACCAGCCTAGGTTGAACCCTTCTGACTGCTGAACGGCGATCTGCAAGCTATTCACGCTGGCGATAGCACTGAGAATTCGATCTCACCATGCAAATATCTCTTTGGCATTGGCTTTAAAGCTGAGGTCACGGGAAAGCTGACCTAGCCCTTCAACCGGCCAACGCAGTAATTGCGAGAGCAACTTTGTGGACGGTGTCGGCAGCAGAGATCTAGGTCATTCCGATGAATGCTTCACGTCCGACCGACCTCTGGGAGCTGCAGGCCAGTGGCGATGAACCGCAGCGCGCAATATTCCTTCCTCTGCGTGGAATGGCCACTCGTACGCTTGCACCTGAGTCACCTACATTTGATAGCGTAGCCAGCAAAAGGTTTACTTAAAAAGCCAGCAAGGGCGGTGCAACTCATTATCTGTCACTTCTTCGAACGCGTATCGCGCTTCCAGCCGTGGTCGACACCGAAAGAGGAACGCCAAGCAGACGACGAAGGCAAGTATTTTAGCCTCCGAAGCAACCAACGCACGCGCGCGCGACGCCCGCGTGTCTCCGGGGTTGCGCGACCGGCGCGCGCGGCCAGGGTCACAAGCCAAAGCCAAGCCACAGCAACGGAACCCAAAGCGGACTACCCCTTCGCCGGTTCCTACGACCGGTTCGCTTTGAAGATGATTGACAGATGCGTGACGTATTCGAAAAATGCGATACCGCCCCGCTGCCTCTGACGACCTGTGACGTAATCAAAATTTTGGCCAATCAGGTGAGGCCAAAGGAACGGTTCCCCAACCGAACCGTTATAAGATTCGGCCCCTGGTTTTCAGTTTCCTGGTTTCAGGCGAGGAAGCGGAAGCTTTGCCGACCGCATGCAGATTTTAATTCGGGCGCTGAGAGCGACCGTTCTCTGACGGCCTCCGAGAATGGCTCGCGGGTATCTTGGAGACCGGAATGTTCTACACACTTTAGCAAAAGGTGGCGCCAGGAGACGTTAGATTCGAAGATTTCTTGTCCTTTCTTTTTTTGGCTTCACCGCACGTGCCGCCGTTTCTACAGGTAAGCGCGCTTGATTCTCGCAGAAATAATGAATTTTTAAAGCGAACGTTTCTTCGCCTCTTTCTCACACTTAGCAGGTACTGTGTTGACGAGTAGACAACAACTTGGTTCATTAGGTATGTGCCCGAATAGGCACCTTGGGCAGCTGAATATGTGCAACTGGGTTCGTGATACCGGTTATGTGCCTAACCTTGGCCAGCGCTCCGGAAACGGAAAGTGTTATATTCAGTATACGCCAGGATAGATAAGCGGGACAAGAAACAAGAAGTGAAAAAGGCGGCAGCATAATATTTAAAAAAGTCTTACAGAGGGATGAAAAAGTCGGCAAGATGATGATGACGATTTCTACGACAATCTCAAAAGATGCAGCCAAGTGTGGAGGAAGACATGAAGGTGAGCAAGACAGGACTATTGCAGTTTGGAATATTCCGCAAATTTCTTCGCTAACCCCCCCCCCCGTGGGTGTGAGCCACATGGTTGATGGGCAAGAACAACAACCGAAGCGTGCATAGTGTTACCCCCCCCCCCCCTACCTCAATAAAACAACAAGATAACAGGTATTTTCATCGCCCGATTCATGGCCGATTGTCCAGAGAGGGTTGCGCCATATAACTAAGGAACAAAAACAAGGAACAGACCTAGGCTCGAAAGAAGCGTCGGCCGGAGCAAGAACGTCTTCGTTACGCTGCTAAGCTTGGCGAAGAACGCGGCATTTCACAGGTTCGTAACCGCAAAGTGATACATTTGCACGAACCACCAAAGTAAGACTCGTTTAACACTGATTCCAGCATAGGCGTGGGATTCGCCGAATTTTTTCGCTCCTAAAACTTACGTAATGTGCTGCGCTGCAAAACGTGAAAACTTCTGACATAGATAAGTACGTCTTTATTATTTTTTTAGTTAAAGCGGGCAGAGCTCAACTTGTGAAGTCCAGGACCTGACGCAGTCCCGTGGGTGGTTGGGGAAGGTAATAATATATGATAAAAAGACACAGTGCCAACCAGAGTAGAACTCGTTAAGAGGTGTTCAGGCTTTCCCACGGGAATTTTCTTTTCATTCTGGACAACGTTCACAGTGTGGACTACACTGTTTATGCCTTGTTCGCATTGTGAACAAGGCTAATAGAGGCAGCCGAAGTGTCTTTTACCAAATTGGCCGGCACTGCGTTTCTTTTATTACTGTTATCTATCTTTTGGCAGACGCCATCTTTTCCCCTGCAGCTCGACGTAAGGCTGCTGGTTTAATAACAATTCACAAGATTTTCACCATGAAGCACTACGTGATGTATTTATTTGCACTACACACTATGTGTCCCGTCGCATCGATCATAATTAAGGTTCATGTCTAGAAAAAAATAAAACCGTAGTCCAGTGTGGCTTCGCAGTGCAGTCACAGCTAAAGCTGTAGCATCTTGTCGGTCTCTTCCGCATCCTTATCCGTTTTTGAAAGACCTGAGATAATATGACTTTTGGGATGAACCTGCGACTAATCTGTGTTATTTAGAGCTACGAAATATTCGTAACAGCCTGTTAATACAAAGCAAAATACGGTACAAGGAATGATGAAAGTGCTGACGTCGATGGTGTCCCTACTGTGAAGCTGCGCACAGTTTTAGTCGCTCAAGGGCCGACGCTACCTCGTATGACAGCGCATCTGTGGCACCACATACATTACCGCGTATGGGCGAGTCAGTGCGCTAGAACCTTTGCTTGGGTGGTACTGTTGTTCACACCCGCCGTGGTTGCTCAGTGGCTATGGCGTTGGGCTGCTGAGCACGAGCTCGCGGGATCGAATCCCGGCCACGGCGGCCGCATTTCGATGGAGGCGAAATGCGGAAACACCTGTGTACTTAGATTTAGGTGCACGTTATAAAGAATCCCAGGTGGTCAAAATTTCCGCAGTCCTCCACTACAGCGTGCCTTATAGTCAGAAACTGGTTTTGGCATGTAACTCTCTCCCCCCCCCCCCTCCCCCCCCCAAAAAAAAGAACTGTTGTTCACGGCATACAAGTGAGGCGACGATAACAGGTCACGCGATTGGCAGCCACTATTACCTCATGTTGAAAGCACTGGCCAAGTTGAAGATGAGCGAGAAGTCCACGCCTTCGTAGACGAGAGCGCCATTCGGCGTCGGCCGTCTTGATACTGAGAAGGGAGAGTACTGCAACAGAGCAAGAGCATGCACGCAGTTTCTGTCAAGGTTCGGCCCACAGTTCACGTATACATACAGGGTGTGTTTTCAGCGTGTTCATTCAAAGTACCAATCTCACACGCGTTTTGATTCATCATCATCATGATCATCATCATCATCAGCCTGGTTACACCCACTGCAGGGCTTAGGCCTTTTTCATACTTCTCCAACAACCCCCGTCTCCAACAACCCCACAACTGACTGTGGTCATGTCGTCCCTGCAAACTCCTTAATCTCATCCGCTCACCTAACTTTCTGCCGCCCCCTGCTACGCTTCCCTTCCCTTGGAATCCAGTCCGTAACCCTTAATGATCAACGGTTATCTTCCCTCCTCATTATATGTCCTGCCCATGCCCATTTCTTTTTCTTGATTTCAACTAAGATGTCATTAACTCGCGTTTGTTCCCTCACCCAATCTGCTCTTTTCTTATCCCTTAACGTTACACCCATCATTCTTCTTTCCATAGCTCGTTGCGTCGTCCTCAATTTAAGTAGAACCCTTTTCGTAAGCCTCCAGGCTTCTGCCCTATAGGTGAGTACTGGTGAGGTGATTACAAAGACGGCGCCGAATAAAACAACACACGAAGAAAGGAGACACGAGACAAGCACGTGTCTCCTTTCTTCGTGTGTTGTTTTATTCGGCGCTGTCTTTGCAATCATGCTTAACCAACTAGCCCACCAGCACATGCTTGGTGAGGTGAGTACGTTTTGATTGCTTTACAGAAATCGCTTCATGCATCTTTGTGGAGTGTTATTTGCAACTGGGCGGTAGTCTGATAAATTCTTGCGACTCTCGCAATTATTTCGCACTTCTTTGTAATGCCACCTGCGTGTCATGCGCAACACCTTCCGAATTATATCTACAAAGAAGTCTCGTTTCTATACAAATTACTTCTCTTGCACTAGGTGAAGGTGAGAGGAGGGCATTGGCTTACTGTGCGCACACTTTTATTGCTTTAGCAATTGTATTAATACTCCAGCCATGCTAAAGTGGCCGTCCATATATGTAGTAATTGTCCCAGCCGCATATTCCAGCAGATAAACCTGGAAGCTATCGCTTGACTTCGGCGATCATCCGCTAATGGTTCCAACACCGTTTATTTGCAAACGCTTTTCTTTGCACGCTGACGACCGCTTGTATTACTCTTCAAACTTTGACTTCACTCTGAAATTCGAAAAACTTTACCCTTCCTGGCACTTACCTCGACGTATCCGACAAGCAGTTTCCGTCGCCAGTAATTGCGTACGATGGGCGACAGCTCGAGCGGTGACACCGGCTTATCGAATCCCGTCTTGTCGTTCCACTGGGAATAAGTGCTGAGCTTGGTGCAGTTTTCTGAGAGAAGCTCAGTCCGCCTCACGTCGAACACCGCCTGGAACGTTGATGGACGCCCTCGTGATGCTTTCCCGACCGCACGTTCTCTCCATTAAAGTTACATGGCGCTGTCGATATTCTACGAGCAACAAACTTGAAAACACTTCGTGAGCACCTTTCCAGTTATAAATCACGGAAGAAATACTAGAGAAAAAGTATATACCAAACGATGTGCGCGAAAAGTTCATATTTGTAATGCGGAAAGCTTTCTTGGCATTGTGAGACCAGTGTCATTTCTGGATATCTAGCGATTTAGCTACTCTATAAAAGACGTGGGCCGATGCCCAAGGTAGTGCAGTCTAAAATGTGGGCCGTTCGCTGGCTATGTGCCGCTCCTCAATGAACCTCTTTGACTCCAAGTTGGGAATGTGCACCTGCGCCATTGGACTTGTGCCGTATGTTGGGACACTGGGTGTGTTCCACTGGGTATGCGAGGACTTCGCGGCGGCGACGCTAGGTGGCGTAGCGTGTCTAGAGGGAAGCGCGAGAGAAGAGCCTGGCTGCAGTACACGCCTCATACATGACGCACTTCGGCCATTCGCATACTTGGATAGTCATTGCAGGTGAGCTCTGCCCGATTTCTTTTAGGCGGAGCATGCACCGATACTGCAGAAACAGACCTGAACCTAGAGATTCGTGCAATTATGCCGCTGCATTCGTGACTTTTTTCAGTTTAGGTAGCCTGTATAGTCCAGTGCTGTACTGGTAAACTACGCTCCTGCGATTGCAAAAACGGTCGCTTTTGTTGTGAGAAAAGAAACGAGGGGCAAGATAAGGCGCAAGAACTAAATACAAGTTGCGACGCCATCCTGCAGTTTCCACACAGGCTGACCGTGACTTAACTGCTTTCAACAGTCTACTCTGGCCTAGTTGATTATTTATGGGTAACGAGGAGCGGCATTGCACTTTAAAGGAACAGAAAGCCGAACCTATCCTAGCAAGTTCCGATAACATTTATTGAGCCAAAATGGCCCAACTACGAAAAGAATATTTGGCGTTTGTGACATTACCCTGACACATTGGCGCTGAGGCTCTGGAGTGAAACCCAACATCAAAAAAAGAAAAATTGCCCATCCTTGTTTCTAGTAATATAATGAGCCACTCTTTGCCAAAATAACGAGAATGTTGTAATGTAAAATATTTTATCAGTTTAAAATTATTCTTTTAAGTTATCTTTTATGTGCCTTTGCCAGTCTAATTAATAGCCTGCGGCGCTCACACGGCGTTGAGCTGGCTTACCTCATCCCCTTCAAGCGGGGTGACGACCAAAAGTCTGCAAGCCCCCAAGCTGTTCTCCAGTGGTTCGGGAGCCGCTGGCAGAAATACGACGTATCGAAAGAACCGGTACAGTACTGACGAGCTCACCGCTTTGTGCAGCTGTTGTTTTGTGATAAAGAAAGAAACAATACAACATTTTTATAGACAAAAACGACAGAAATGAAATGCGACGAGAGAGAAGACAAAAAATTCGTCCTCAAATTCCTGACGCCATTCTACACTTCATCAGGGTACATAACACCCCATTCATAGGCGCTTCGCTCTCCTGGTGCAGAATGTTTTTTCATTCTCTGGCACCTCGTATTGGGGTAGCAGTTATCTTGGGGCTGAAGAGCATGATGAAAAAGAATGTCTGTTCAGGCAGATTAGGACTGAGATAATAGTTATGTTGTGGCGAAATATTACCGTAGTTACTCGAGAAAGTAAACCGCTTTTGGTTCTTGTCTCATAAGAAAAAATCTCAGACTTCAAAAATGAAACGAATGGACGTTTCATCAGTAGCAGGCAGACTGGGTTGAAACATCGGAAATAGCAAAACTAAGTTGATATCCTTGCCTCTGGCGTTAGTCGTAATTCATTGGCATGATTGCATGCGACACGCATCAACTATACACTCTCCTGTCAAGATGCTAATTCGTTATACAGTGCATTGGCATTACGTTTGTAGCTTTCTCTCGCACTGTCCTCAGTTCTGTCCAGTGCGTTTCAAATGCAGCACTCCCGGAAAATTCTCTAGGCCATTTTAGCAGGGCCTTATCTGAGTGCTATATATTTCGAAGCTTGAATCGCAGATGCGATCTGTCACAGGGCTATTTACTGAGCGGCAAACACACGTAACGGTGTATGTTCGGCTCCATTTCAGTGTGACGCCGATAGGCGTATAGGTGTGCCCAACTTTTCTCGCATGTTCACCATGCTGCAATAATATAGGCTATAACGAGCTCCGTGCGGTAAATTCTCTTGTCTAATATTAACGCACGGTGTCATTTTCACTCGCCAGCACCATTCGATACGCACCAAAATAATTTGAAACTAAATACTTCACGAATACGACCAAAATATCTTCCAAGTCGCCCTTTTGGTCAACAAGTTGATGCAGTTATTTCAGTAGCGTGTTCTTATACAACTTGCCTTTTAAGTGACGTGGTGCTTTCGAGCAACTCGTCAAAGTTTTTCTTTATTGAATTCTATTTAAAAATAAATAAATACAGGAGGTTGACGAAGAAGCAGCACACACGATGCTTGAGTGTCTCTTGACTCCTTCGTCACATGTGGAAGCATGGTTTTTCGCTCGTAAAACAGTCTACAAAACACAGATGGGTTAAAAAGCAATGTAAATAAATTTGTTTTGAACGAAAATACAGGAAAAGATTTGTCTTAGACATCGTGAGTTGCTTTCGTCTAAACAACAAACATTTGATTCAACGAGTTATATTTTCTTCAGTTTATGCATCGAAACTTATAAAAAGAGTATAGCCGAGGCTAACGGGAACCTTTGCCACCGTTCCGGAACAAGAAATTTATCACACAGTGACATTGTACGCCTTTTGGCGGGACTGTACGGATCGGGCACACTCTTCGTACCTCGGTCATTTCGGGCGACCCAAGGGAGGAGACGAAGCACAGGATGTCCAATCTGGAGAGTGCGAAGGCGTGCGCGTCGAGGGCGTGCGATAACGACGACGCTGCATCCTTTGCAGCAGCGTGCTTAGTCGACGCAACTGTCACTCCGGAAGCGTGCAGAGTGCGCGAAATTTTGAAGTTGCACTCGGAATCTGAAAAATAATACAAAAAAAGTTCAAGAGATTTGAATGTAACCTATTCTATAAGGTTGTGTCCTGATCAGCTGATCAGGACATATGATTTCTGGCACCAAACATTGGAACGAGAGAAATGAACGTGAAAAAGAGTGAGTATAACGTCAGGTGTACGGGTGACAAAAAAAATGAAAAAAAATGACGGCTTGTCGCCCGTCTTGACAGGCCTAGTAGTACAGACAGATTAGAAGGGGAAAGATGAGACATGCATGTTCAAGAAGCGTTGGTAAATTTAGAAGCAGGAAGGTACAGTCCAGAAAGAAGTAGAAATAAAAGCAACAGTGGCAATGAAATCAGCCAAGACTGGAAAGCGTGAAAAATATGCATTGCAGCCCATGCAAAAACAAAAAGAAAAATGAAGAGAAAAGGAGGAGAATGATTATGTAGACTCCACGCAGTTGGGGAATCAATGTTACGTGAAGCATCTTGCAGATGGCTGGCTATGCAGCATCGTGCAGGGTTCTGAAATGCGTTACCAGAAAGCAATTTCTCAACATGTTTCTATAGCCGTAGCTACGACGACGGCTACAGCAGCAAGGGGATGACGATGGCACGGGACGACTGATTTATTGTACTCCAGCGTAGAAGCGTTACGGCTTGTTCAGTTTAGCTGGTCCTGAAGGCCGTTTAGTGTTACATATCGTCTGAAAGTGTTAGCTGCCAAAGAAGGAACAACGGGGAAAAAAACTAAAACAACGTTCGGGGGTTTTGCGTGCCAGAAGCACGGTCTGAGCATGAGGCACGTCGTACTGGGAGACACGGGATTAGTTTTGACCACGTGGGGTCCTTTATCGTGCCCTAAATTTAAGTACACCAGCGTTTTTGCATTCAGCCCCTCTCCAAATGCAACCACCGCGGCTGGGATTGAGTTAACCACTTTGATATCAGCAGGGTATACGCCATGGCCACGGATATACCGCGGCGGGTCGAGACACCGGCGATTAACTGTAATCTTCGTACGTGGCAGCTTGCGAGCGTAGTGGACTTCGAACCGTCACGTGATCTATATTAGCGCAAACAATGTCACAAAAGACTTGCACATTATCTCAACCAGTGTGAGCCACTATGTTTCCTTTCGGTTTGTTTGCATGACAAACTCTGCTCTCATCCGCCGAAATTCGTGCGCTGTATTCATCGGCGAACGACCACGCGCATCTGGCGTGTAATTACGCGTGGCAGATACTATAATTACTCGCCTCTTGCGTTTTTTTTATCCTGCCTTGATTGCGAGTGGTGAAGTATTCGCACGACGAGAAAATTGAGCGCCTTTATATATGCATGCCTGTTCTTGCTTTCTCGCCCGCGCAAGCAGAAAGACGCCTGCTTGTCCCTTTTTTTTAAATGCATGTTTCCCTCCTCCTCCTCCTCCTCCTCCTCCTCCTCCTCCTCCTCCTCCTCCTCCTCCTCCTGTTTTCTCGTATGTAAGATGTCCCTGCTAACATTAGCCAGGCTATTCAACGAAAAAAAAATGATTAAGAAAAGCCCGGTGCGGTATACGATCTTAAGATCTACTGCGTTCGGTCTTCAGAACTCTGACGACCGAGCTCTGTGCATTTTCACCAATCTCTTTAGGCCGTTATTTCTTTGCCTCGAACACTTTTGCTAACGTTAGCTGGGACACACGGTATACTATATCAGTGCTTACGAGGACATTCTTACAATACCTAACAGCATTGCGGCATAACGTACACTCGCAGTGATGGGCAACTGAATAATAAATTCTCTCTGATTTCCCGCGCTGACGTGGAATGAAGAGTGCTTCACGAGAGTCGAAGAAGGCGACACGCGTCGGCGCCTGTATAGCATGAATAAATGAGGACGCCATATTGAGTTGTAGACAAAGGGGGACCAAAGAGCTAGGGAAGGAAGATTGCCTCGGCGGGCTGCCAAGGCTAACGCTGTTATCTTGCAGTCGTGCCAGGCGCAAAAGGTGGGTTTTATTCAAAGGAGATGGAGACACCTGTAAGGCACGCAAACGGGGTCAGCATGGGGACACCACGGCAGATGCGCGCATAGACTGTCTTTTGCAAAAAAAAAAGAAAAAAAAGAAGAAAGGAGAAAGAAAAGAGGGAGGAGGGGAGGGGACGACACTACTAGCACGTGCGTATAAGGGAGAAACTGCAAATTTATAAAAGCAAACTATAATACTTGCGAGATTCTGGAGGACGGTTTAGAGTTGCCGAGTTGGGGGCGAGAACATCCTAAATAGAGTTCAAGGATGACATTTCGGTTCCACAGTCCTGTTTTTGTGCTCTGTATCGTGATGCTAGTGCAAGACTGGTTCAGGCTTGCTGGTGTCTGTTCAGTTTCTTGCCGTTAGCGGTTGCCTCTTGTCGAGTTATAAAGATAAATCTCTGACGTATATTATACTGTGCACGGAGAATTTAAGAAGATGGCTTCAGGCGCGCAGTCTGCAAGGCCTCCAAGCTCGCCGGGGTGGCTTTAGAGATACGGTGTTCTGCTGCTGAGTGCGATGTCGTGGGTTCGATTCGCGGCAGCGGAGTTCGCATGTAAATGGGGTGAGGAGGAGGGGGGGGGGATGCATGAAGAGCTTGTTCACCGCACGCTCGTCATCAGCCTATATTTTACGTCCACTGCCGGACGAAATCCACTCCGAGAGATCTAGAATCCCTGTTTTGCGCTAGCTAAGCCTAGTTGTGCCGGAAAATTTCCTAATTTCGTCACATTGCCTAATTTCTCGCTGTCCTCGATGGCACCTCCATGCTTTGCTTCTCTTAGCACCAATTCTGTAACCCTGATGGTCCACCTGTTATCTGCCCTGCGAATTACATCGCCTGCCCAGCTCCATTTCCCCCTCTTAATGTCAACTAGACTGTCGGCTAACCCCCGTTTGTTCTCTAATACACTAGACTGTCTTCCTGTCTGTTAACGTTTTCCCTGTGACATATTTCGTCCCGTAGCTCGTTGTCTGGCCCTTAACTTGTCTTCGAGCTTCTTTGTTAACCTCCAAGTTTCTCGAGTGGTGACATCGCTAAAGGAAGAGGGAACGATAGAATCGCACAACGCGGACAATATGTTGTGTTTTGTTCCGCTGCTTTTGTACAAGGTCGCGCTAAACCCAGCATACTCTAGCACAATTCTTAAAGTGAAAATTCCTAGCCGCAACGCTCACTCTCTCCCTGTTTTTATATCTATTTCCCCTTTCATTTCGCCAGGGTAGCAAACCGGACGTTCGTCTATCTTTGCTTTCTTTCTCTAACCTACCAAAGTGCCCAACTCGCTGTTTCGATCCATGGGTTCTAGTTCACGCAAACAGAAAAACGAGACGCTGATAACTTTCACCCTACTCAGAAGAAAGAAGGAGAGGACGTTTACGTAAAAGGCCACCGTCTCTGCATATACAGCTGCTTATCGCCGTCCGCAATTAGTGGACAAGCGCGCGCTCTTATCGAACTGTCAGGGAACGGTTGTAGTGCGCCAAATGAACGGGACATATCGACATATCGTTTTTTTTAGCAGCAATCCAGCCTGTTATTGAAGGGCGTGCCATTCTTCGCTTAAGAACGCGCTGTCCATGGGTTTCGAGCGTGTTTGTCTGAAGAGCGTGGGCTTGACGTCTGAAGCGCTGTTTACGTTAGAAATGGCGTGGTATACGCCCAAATGGAGTAATTACTCTCTCTTTACTAGCCTAAGGAAAAATGGTAATTCCTTCGCCGAGACCACATACAATTATTAAAGAAGCGGCAGCTGGAGACGACGGATCGCAACGTACTGACAATGTTTTCTTAATGACAAGTGATTAGGTCGCGTACGGTCATATTATATGC